>NW_013546930.1:0-76467 GCF_000711695.1 Tilletiaria anomala UBC 951 | reverse complement strand
AGAAGAAACCCGCCTGAAATGCGCATAAGAGATTTCAGTGAGCTTTTCAAAGACTTCCAGAGCTTAGGCGAGGAAGAAATCCACTTCGTCAATCGGCCACAGTATTTCTAAATGCTCAGGTCGCCAGGGTAAACCCTTGAAACACCCTCACCTTGCGGTTATCGTTTCAACGAACCATGCTCCCGTTGTAGCGAAATGTCATCAGCAGCGAGATTACATTTGCAAGACCCAAGTGTGTGAGGCAGCCTCCGTCAGGCGAGCTGGTAGCCACTCTGCAGCGAAAGGCAATCACCAGCGCAACAGAAGATATGGAGCTACGACATTGTGAGTATACGATGTGGGAGCCAGATCCTGGAGGACTTCGCCAAGGCATGCCATCCCGAGGCCTTCAAAGAAGTTCGATGAGTCAAAGGCCAGGTAGAGAAGAAGTTCAACTCGTCCAAATGCTGCGACCCTTCATAAGCTTAACTTCAGAAGTATATATATTCACCTCGGGCAATGGAAGGCGAGTCAAGGCCGTCCGTACCCAGAGGCGGTGTGGATAGGAGTTCTGTGATACATATGATGACATGCACGATCGCGTCCGTACTAGGGTTGATCACGCAGTCGAGAATCAGTGATGAGTTCATTCTCATACAATACGATTATAACAGCATTAGAATGACAGTGCCGAGTCTCTAATTCAGTCTCACAGATATGGAGCGCGAGCCGCAACTTGAAGGCTAGTGAGATTGATTGGACTCTAGAGAACGCCGACAGAGGACTGCAACCCAAGCACAAACAGCGTAGTTCAGTTGACTGTTGAGTTCGACGTCACACTCCCAGGCTCAGCTGATTTGAATCAGGTTACCCCAGGTTGAGGTGTTGAGGGAAGTCTCGTTGCTCTTAACCCTGGCACCCTGGATCCGTGTAACAGAAACGGGGCCAGAAGAAGCGCTCTAACTGCAGATATGGCGAACGATATCCCGACGTTGAAGATTTTGTTGCTTGGCGTTAGTGCTACCTTGTGCTTCTACAGCTGTAAAGTGCGGTTGACCGCTTCACTGACCGCTCGACTCTTGCAACTCCCAGTCATCAGCGGTTGGAAAGTCATCTCTGCTTCTTCGGTTCACCGGTAAGCGCCCTCAATTCTCTTGGGCAAAGATGACCTAGCTGATCTCTTTGTCGTACCTTCGCAGATGATGAGTTCCTTCCGGTGGAGGAGACCAGTGCGACTATTGGCGTGGACTACAAGCAAAAGGTCCGTTAAGAGCATCTCGTACAGAAGCCGCTTTTGACTTATATCCCGTGTGCGTTTACACAGTCAATAGAAGTCAATGGGCGAAGGTTTAAGCTCAGCATATGGGATACGGCTGGACAAGAGCGGTTTCGTTCATTGGTCGGCAGCTACTACCGAGGAGCTCAGGGTGTCATCATGGGTTAGTGACCGGGCAGATAACAGGAAATCGAAAGGCACGCTGATCATTTGCTTTTTATGGACAGTCTATGATGTGACTGTACGCGAAACTTTCAACAGCCTACCCATGTGGTTCAACGAGCTTGAGACATTCTCGACCAGCTCAGATATTGTCAAGATTGTCGTCGGTAACAAGGTTGACAAGGTCCGTGCCTGTTCTACATGCAAAACCTCGGGACAGTCGCTGACCTTTCATCTGCCCTCGCGGTGTGCTTGCAGGAGTCATCACGCGTCATCACTACTGAGGAGGGTCGAGCTTTCGCAGAGTCCAAAGGGTGTCTTTTCGTGGAAGCGAGTGCGAAGAAGGGGCAAAATGTGTCTGGAGCTTTCGACGAATTGATTAACAAGGTGAGTTCACCATGGCAATGAGGTTGCTACACACCAAGCTATGAACATGGGCTGAGAGGCCGATGTCCATGCTTTGCACAGATCATTTCCACCCCTTCGCTGTGGCAAAAGACAGATGCGGGCCAGCGCAGACCTGGTGACAGGTTACCTGGCACGCTACCCAACGAAGGGCGCAGTGGGATCATCTCCCTTGCCGCAGATCCTGGTGGCTACGTTTCCTATGCCAGAGAGAACTGCTCATGTTGACGCTTGTTCTCAGCTACACTGAGCTTTGTTGCCTAGATTTGTATCATATATTTACTCTTTGTTGATCCGACAACCAAGCTATGTTGTCATGAGTTCCATAAATAGAGTTATGACTGCTGTTTGGTACAGTGGACGAATAAAGCTGCGGCGGAGCCACCAGATGGCTCACCATGTCTAATGCAGGAGTATAACCTCTTTCCAGGCTTATCATGCTTGCCGTTCGTCATAGATGCATCGACACAATAAGCCGGTTCTGGCCACCTTGTTTTGAGCTCCCGGGCGCAACGGATGACTATTGGTTGCTTCGAGCTGCGCGTCTGACCTCATGCTCCCCCCTTCTGAAGGCGAAGATGGCTTTCGCTTGCGAGCATATGAGGCCTCGACGATACCTGCTTCTACGGCCGAACCGGTCCAATTGCAACATGGGCAGAACGGAGACGAGGAACGCGCCGGCCTCGTTACAGACAGGTGCAACGCAATTCGCAGAAGTGATTTCTCCATTAGCGATGGAACCGATTTTGACCTTCGTTACATCTGTTTCTTCACCTTTGCAGGTTTGATGCCGCTCTTCTTTTCGCATCCCCTTCTCGCGCTGAGGCCGCGACATCGCTTCTAGTCTCTTTCGAATCACCAACAGGCTGGTCCGATTTGCCATCTGATGCGGAGGATACATTCTTTTTGGACGACGATGAGGCGGAAGACTACTTTCGAGACGCGCTGAGGCGGCGAATTGAGATAGATCACAAGCATCGCGTCGAGCAACGAGACCAGCAGGAGGCGTTAATCAAGGCCGACGAGGAGCGCAGACTCGCTTCGGAAAATCTGGTAAGCCCGGGGATCATCGATTACATGAAGTGAATGGCCATTGGTCACGACCATCTCCCCAGCTCACACAGGAACAGCTGGACTTGATGAAGCGGACCGCCGCTGCAGTTCGAAATTCGCCCAATCCGGCCGCACTAGAGATGCGCATTCTCTCCAACCACGGCTCTGACATGCGCTTTGCCTTCCTGAGAAAGGGCTCAAAAGCAAGATGGACGGACGAATGGAAAAGGCTCAAGCGCGGTGAACAACTTTTGCTTCCCTATGAAAATACATCTCCTTCTATGGAGCTAGGGAAGCCTTCGAAATTGCTCGACAAGTACGATAGTGACAGTGACAGCGATGCAGAACTCGTAACGAGGTCTTCGAACCCAGGCCAATCTAAGACAAAACCAGACAAACTTGCGAAAGCACGTGCGTGGGCGGCCAAGCGTCAAAAACTGGACGGATGCGCCTTTATGCCTGCTGCGGGAAGTGAATAATTACCGCGTGACGATTCTAAGCAAGTGTTCTATAATTTCTATGCTAGAACGATCAGAGCGTCAACAAGCGGTCGTGTGGATTGCAGTATCAAGGAGCCTTCACCCATTCCGTATTTGAGCCAAAGCGTTTGCAGACGTTGCGGAGTGCAATGTGAGTACACATCTTAGTATGAGGTCATGTCGATCTTCCAGCCGCTCACATTGATTGGAATCACTCCAAAAATCAGCATGACGTGTACGTCAAAAGTCATGCCAGCGGCTGCAAAGCTTGAGGAAGCACTGCTCAAGTATAACGAGCCCAGCTTGGAGCATGAAGAATCCAGGCGTCGGGGCGAAGGCATGCTCGACGGACCCTCGCGTTGGCATGCACGCCTGCCCGTGTTCGTGGGCCAGTCCGCTGAGCATAAATGTGGCGAATAGGCCAAAAGCTCGAGGAATGGGCTTGCCCAAGGCTGACTGGGCTAATTTATAGGCTAGGTCGAATGCATAATAGCGTAATGCTTCACGGAAGATCAGATACCAATGCCGACTTCATTGGCCTCCGACTGATGTTACTGGCCATGGGAGGTGGACAGGCGACGATTCCTACGGTCTCAGATCAATGTCCGCGAGTAAAAGGACGACAACTCCAGACCACAAGGCAAATATTTTATATCCTGCCAAATCTCGCCATGTGCTCGGTAAGTCCGCAGTCATTGTACGTGTAGAGAGACGTAAGCTTACCCGATGTTGATCATAAATGCCCCCCAGAAAGCAACTGAATTCGCGGCAGTCAGTACCATCAGCAATCAGCTTGAATGTTTCTCCTGAAAGCCCCTTGGCCTCACTAAAATACGGGCAACTGCTACGGAGAATGCTTTATCTAGCACACCGTATCCCAGCATTTGGGTTTGCGCGGGCAACTGGGTTTATCCTGGATATATCACCGAGCACTCAAGCGCGTCGACCGCGGTGTACCACGCCACCCGTACAGAATCCTTTTCAGCGTCCGACCAGCTTTGTCAAATCCGATCACGCCTTTACAGTATGGCAAGGCTTATGAACACGTTTTATTCGGCAATAAAGATTGGGAGTAAGGGACCTCTCGATCTGCAGGGCTGTTCCTCTTCGCATTCCGTTCCGATTGAGCGAGTCCCTGATGTGGAGGCTTCGGCGCCTCCAAAGTTACCCATTCGCATGTTCGCATCGCCAGTTGTGCCGGCCACATACCCATCACAAAGTCTCCTGGCAGGAGAAAGAACTTGAAGCACAGACGGATGCAGAGAATGGTGTACAGGGTGAATGGAAGAAGCGCCAGTCGAAGTGTGTGAAATCCGGACCATCGAAGGCGAATCCTTAACAAGGACAGCGCGATAGGCACCAGAATAACTGGCACAGCCTCAATCGCCACGTACCTACGCCATTCTGCTGGAAGCAGCGTGTACCATACCAAAGGGACCGAAAAGAGATACTGCCCTTGGGTCGGAGACGTTATTGTGTGCAGCCAACTGTGGTGGTGGGAGTGATGACCCCGCACATCGCACTCGCCTCCAGGTTCGTGTTCGATCTCAGAATGCCGGACGCTTTTGCAAGCGCTCTTCTAATTGTGCAGAAAGCACGGAATAGCATGTTCTCTGCATTGCAGAGGTGCTGAATGAAATAATGCGTACGGCCAATCGTGCACACCGCCCTCACGGACCTGTGGCCAAGATGTCGAGATGAAAGGCGCTTGTCTGCATTATGCTGTGGCATCAACACAAAGACTCCAATAGATAATTACGTAATTGCTTAATTGCTCTCCTAATCGCCCCAAACAACTGATCATCCAACGAAATATAGGTCCAGTCGTCAACACTCGACCCTCGACAACCTGCGACAGGGTGACTTTGCGACCTTGCGTGGCGTTTCGATGGGACGACAGCTATTCTCCTAGATTCGGTTGCGAGCTCTTAGTAATACCAGCACGTGATATGTCGACCGTGCGATGCTGAAGAGCAGCAGAAAGATCTGACGTGTCGAAGCGTGGTCGACCTCCAAATGTCGGGGTTCTCGTTGACGGCGGGGCAGTCGCTCTTTGGCCAGCTGATTGCGTGGTCGCTGTTGCCACCCATTCTAAGCAACATCCTGCTGCGTATCCTCATCTCGACGGGGATTGTGCTTCCCGCAAAATCTCCGCAGCAGCAACAAACGTATGCGAATCGGGCTCGGGCAGCGGTGATCCTGCTCTACCTCGGACACAATATTCTCCAGACCGTTCAGAATGCCCCGATCAATCATTACGGCCTGTTGGGCCTTCCTAGCGGAACGGAAGCAACGGAGGAGGAGATAAAGCGGAGGTACAGGCTGCTTGCGAGAGTCTACCACCCAGACAAGGCAGAGTTCAGTGGAGATGCAAATGCGGCGAATATGTTCATGCAGATTCGGAGCGCAGTTGAACTGCTTTCAGATCCAGACAAAAGGGCCGCGTATGATCGGTATGTTCAAGCATTGAGAATCAACCATCGTTATGATTTAATTGATGCGCTAATGATTTCTTTTTGCTCAGCTTCGGACCTGAAGTTCTTACGTGGAGTGAGGCCGTCACGTTGCGCGAGTACATGAGAACTGGTCTACAGCAGTCGCTTGTCTGGTATGCAGTGAATCAAGGCATGTATTGGGCAGTGCAGTACCTCAATGGGAGCCGGCAAAACAAATTCGTGAGTGTTTCACACCTGGGCGGCACGCAGGGCGAGTTCCACTTGCTGAATGATGCCTGAATGCATTAGTGGACAAGACTTCTGGCTATGGGATCATTCGCCGTTGAATTGCGAATACTCATATCGCCCAAGAACCCCTCCCCTGGAATTCTTCGTCTTCTTTTGCCCTGGTCAGCCAACGCCTTCACATCATACACAGCCGTCCGATTGCTGAGAGAAAGCTATCTATCGCTTTCCATGGCTATACAGCAGCTTGCGATGCTGCTCCCAGTGGAGTTGTCCGAGCTGTCTGGTGTAGCGCGACAGGAGCAAGAAGCGGAACAGATGAAAGTCATTGCTAACAACAGCGAGCAGATTGCTACCATTGCTCAATTGCTTGAGAGCCACAACAAAGGGCTCGTACGGCAGGATCTACAGCCGTTCCGAAAGGCAGCAGTGTTTGGACCGGACACCTTACCGGATGGGGCGCAAAAGGCTGCGATACGAGCAAGTGGGGCAGACAGCAGTACCGCCCAATTACCAAGCAAGATGCGGGCGGATTGGGTTCATCTCATGGCAGATGAGCT
The DNA here is from genome assembly GCF_000711695.1 of Tilletiaria anomala UBC 951. Classification (NCBI taxonomy): domain Eukaryota; kingdom Fungi; phylum Basidiomycota; class Exobasidiomycetes; order Georgefischeriales; family Tilletiariaceae; genus Tilletiaria; species Tilletiaria anomala. The sequence continues at coordinate 69,872 of NW_013546930.1, read as the reverse complement.
GCTCGCCAGTCGCCTGTCTCGCATGCCGCCAGTGCAGGAGGCAATGAAACGGGCTGAAAGCGCGCGTTCAAATACTGCGGCGGGCGCCGTTGCAGATGTTCAGCAGACCCCTGAGGATCAGAAGCCACCTGCAAGCTCTGAAGCACACGAATCAAGCTTCAAGACGGCAATATCAAACCCACAAGAGAAAGCTGAAGTAGTGCTCGAAAAGATCACAGCAATACCACAAGACGCAGTCACTGCGGATGACTGGCTGGATATTATGAACGACAGGCCGTTACAGTCAATGGGGGAATCCTCCAGCCCAGCCCAGGAGCCGGCGGCGCTTTAGCCAGCGCTTTCGGAGCTGGCCAAAGCCATAGACAATCTTGCTGCGAAGTTTAATACGCATGCATCATAACCATCATGCATTCCTGATACAGTCACAGCATCGATGGCGCTCTCAGTGTGGCGGAGCTGCTGATTGCCTAGGCCGAGGCTTGAACACAGTCTTGGCATTGTGCGTTGTTGCATTCGCGACTTCCACCTCCGATATCCCGTAGCACTCGGCCACCTTCTTGAGCACCCACGGCAGGTATGCCGGCTCGTTATTTGACGGCCAGGGTCGCGGCATATTGCGTGGCAGCAAGTAAGGCGCGTCTGATAGGTATGCACGGACAGCGGGAATGCATTTCAGAGAATAATGCGAGCGGATGTTGCAACCCACGATCTCTAGACTGCTGGACTTACCCGTCTCAATCATGAGCTTTTCGAGCGGTATCCGCCCAACGATTTCAGCCAGCTCGCGACCGCGTCGGTCGTCCGTGATCCATCCGGTGATTCCGACGTACACGCCGAGCTGCAGCAGCGTGTCGAGGTGTTTTGCATCCGAGTCGGTATGACAATGCACAACTTTTATTATGGATGCGTACTCTGGCTCAGCAAGGATGGCAGCAAAGTCCTCGAATGCGTCTCTGCAGTGGAGGAATACCGGCAACCTAACCTGTGCTGCGAGGGTCATTTGCGCGCGAAAGACGTCGAGCTGCACTTGCTTAGGTGAGAACATGCGATTATAGTCCTGCACGTTGATGGTGAGATACATACTTAGCCTCTCAGTCGTATAAGCCCATCACACGCTGCTTATTCGCTCACTAAGCCACACTCTCCAATAGCCATGACGCAGTGGGTGTTCTCCTCGATCATTGTACGAAGATGGGCGACCCAGCCCTTTTGGCTTGCAGCGCGTTGCGCATCATGGGGGTGCACGCCCGCCGTGGCCGCCACTTTGACGCCGCCAGCCTCAGCATGTCGCTGCCCGCCGGGGGAGAAGGCCTTACAGAGTGCTATGCTGTCCTTGGATCCTCGGAGCGAGGTACCCGTGATGAGGAAATGCGTCACGCCCGCCTCAGCTGCACGGGAAAAGATGGCGGGTAGGGCGGACGGAGAATAGGCTTTGGCGGCCAGATTGACACCAATGTCAATGATCGGGGCAGGCGATCGGCGCACGCCAACACTCCCAGCAGCTGATGAAGACGCCGAATTGGCGAATAGTCTATCTCTTGAATGAGCTGTAGTGACACCCATCCTGTGATGCTTTTGAAATAGAGGCCGTGAAAGCATCCAAAGTAGTCACGGGTGAAAGTGATTTCTTAAGTGCTCCGCGAAGTAGGCTTCGGGTTTTCGTAATCGATCGGCTGTTTTGCACTCTCGCCTTTGCCGCCGACGATATAGGGGGCCTTTATACGAACGGTGCCATCTCAACTGTTCCCTACTACGTCCTACGAAAAGTACGTTCAGGCGGGGTGCACATGCCCTTTGGCGACGTGCAACCTCATGTGACTCGCACTCGCTCTTCGGGAGTGACGAGGACATGCGCCGATTGCTTGCATGAGACAACCAACGCAAGCCCTTGTCCTGAGCAAAGGCGTCTCATTCATTTTTGGGTTGAGCGCTTTCAATACCTGACCATCGACAGGCTCTTTGCAACAAACTGCATTGGCGCCTCTCCGGAGAGGGACAGCGAGTTAACCCTAATCAGGCACATAGGCCCCCTTCTTGGAGTCTCCAAGCGGGCCCCCCCTCTGACTTAGCCTTGACACTGTTGGTGTGCCCCGTCTTGGATGGGCGCGGCCCGAGGACGAAACACAGCTTGCAACCCACAATACATTCACAGGGAACATGATTAGTTGACCTCGACCCTACGATCATTGGTTATGGGCTGTTACCTAAACATCTGCCCGACGACACGCGTGCGGCAAAGTAGATTCAGAGAGCATAAAGGAATCAGGACCCGAGGAGCGACGCAACCTCGCGGTCAGCTATCTCCCGCGGAATCTCGACCCAACATGGCCATCTTTGGCCGGCGATCCAACCTCAAGGGCAAGAGTGGTGACAATGATTCAGGACAGGAAGCCGGAAGCAAGCGCAATTTCACATCGCGAAAGCCAGCGAGTGAGCGGATCCACAGGATGATTCTTTGGCGGAGAAGCTTCAGGAAGAATGCGAACGTGGGCTGACGGCCCGGCGACGCTGGCCCCTTGCTCGCAGATACCGCCTTCAAGCAGCAACGCTTAAAGGCATGGCAGCCCATCCTGACCCCAAAGACGGTCCTGCCGACTTTCTTCCTAGTTGCAGTCATTTTTGCGCCGATTGGAGCCGTGCTGTACTACTTCAGCAACCAAGTCAACGAGTTCACCCTCGATTACACGCAATGCTCCACGCTCGCCCCGAAGACCGACTCACCAGCGGAGATGCCCTCAAACATGTACAACTATCAGTTGCACGATGCCAACCCGCAAACGTTCAACAACCCAGTGTGGGCTTGGGTCGACGAGCCCAAGGCTCCGGGCGGTAAGGCATGCCAGATTGACTTTTCTGTGCCGACCGAGCTGCAAGCGCCGCTCTTCCTCTACTATAAGCTCACCAATTACTACCAGAACCACAGGCGCTATGTCAAGAGCCTAGATACCGATCAGCTGCTCGGCAAGTACAGGAGCGTTGACGACCTCAGCAAGGGTACCTGTAAGCCGGTCGACCAGACAACTGTGCAGCAGAATGGACAGAATGTCACGCTGCCGATTTGGCCGTGCGGTCTGATCGCGAACAGCATCTTTAATGGTGAGTGGTCACTTGTCTGTCAGATCGCTGCAGCGGTGCCTTTTGGCTGTGGCTCTCTTTAACCTATCCCCTGCTCTGCTATGACTGCAGACACATTCAGCAACCCGGTCCTGCTGAACGTGGTTGGTGGCGCGCCGAACCACACGTACGTGATGAGCGAGAGCAACATCGTATGGCCAGGCGAGATGTCCAAGTACGGCAACTCGCCTTACAAAGCAGACGAGTGCGTACCCCCTCCATTCTGGCAAAACGCCACTGGCCCCTTTGGCGTCCAAGGGGGAAGGTACACAGAGGAAACCATGTTTCATCCTTCGAAGAACGAGCACTTTGCCGTCTGGATGCGCACTGCCGGCTTGCCCACGTTCCGCAAGCTGTACATGCGTCAAGACAAAAATAACATGGCAGCTGGCAGGTACCGGATCATAATTTATGACAGTGAGTTTCTCCTCTCTCTCGTTCAGCTGTATCCCCGTTTTCCTTCTCGCCGCGACTCTGACCAACGCTGTTTGACTCTGCCTGATCAACTTGCTTTGCGCAGACTACCCCGTCGCGATGTTCAAAGGCACCAAGTCCATTGTCTTCAGCACCGTCTCATGGGTCGGTGGGCGCAATCCTTTCATCGGCCTCGCTTACATCGCCGTCGCAGGCCTGTGCGTCCTGCTCGGACTCCTCTTCACTGCTCGTCATCTCATCAAGCCAAGACGTCTAGGCGACATGAGTTATCTCAGCTGGAACCAGACTGAGCACTCCAAATGATGCATAGGTCGATGGAATGAGGTTGCGCGCGATGCAAGTCAAATGCACTGGACCGACATTGACCGCGTTCACTCCAACTTTCCTTTTTCCCCATATGGATCTTGTACAATTCACTCCGACTCAACCGCTGCGGCTCGTGGCAGCATGACTGTATCAGCTCTAAATGTGTCACCTCTCGCATTCTGGTTCCTTTGATTAGTTGCGCGTAATATGATACATGCTTGAAACAGCCCGCTTCGCTTCACACGGGCAATCGGCCTATCTGGAAGGCTTCCATTCCATGGGTGGGCTCCGGGCCTCGTGGGGCCCTGGCCTGGAGCAGTGCAAAGCGATCACGGGAGCGGGTGCAGACGAGAAAAACTGTGCAGGGTGCATCGGTATAAGTGGATGTTTGGGGCCGGTAGTGTTACAATCACAGCATGTCATGCGGGTCTACGAAAAAGAGTGTGGGTGTGGGGTCGTGTGTGAGCGTGTGAGCGTGCGGATTATAAGTGACGACGAGAGGCTTGGTTGGGTTGCGCCCTGGAGTTCAGTCGGTACGGCATCCATAGCCGTATCCCTGCCATCTTCCGTCCTCTTGGGCAGCAGTAGCAATCAGATCAAGCTCAATTCCAGCGTCCAAACTCTCCTGGCCCACACACGAACTTTACGTCCTTTCCCACTCCTGAACAGTTCCAACTCGTTGGCCGTCATGCCAGCCGTCGGACTGGCTTCCGCGCCGGGTACAGCGTGCGCGCCGTCCGCCGGGGGCGTGGAAGCGGCAGTGGAGGATGGCACTGATGCTGCTGCGAATCCTCCATTGCTGCCGCTGGTGTTGTCTGCGGCCGCATCGATGGGGACGACCACGTCGACGCCGTCCCACCAGCATTTCCGCTGTGTACGTTGACATGCAGGCATGGCAAGGGCAGCGAGGTTCACAGAGATCCATCGACATCAGCATGTCAGTTACATCCCCACGAAGCGCACTTTGTGCAAATGCCAGCGCTACCGCTCACCGCAGGTTTCCTCCAGAAGAGCAATAGCTTCTGCGCCGTGGCAAGCTGATTCTGGTCGATCTTCATGCCGCCAGGTCCATCGACGTATTGCGGCACCGCGACAACTGTAGGGTCCGCAGCTGCTGAGTCATCAGCTTGGGCTTGCGCCGCAATGGCCTCGAGACCTTTGCTATCACCCGCGTGCGTGATGCCGGTCTTGAGCAGCACCAGAGCGATGGACGTGATGCAGCACCGCGCAGGCTCGACGGCGCGGAAACCCCAGGTGTCGGAGCGATCAAAACCGCTGTGTGCATAAGACGATGCGGGATCACGGGCGTTGAGCGGAAGATCAGCAGGGATGTAAGTCAGCGAGAAACGAAAAGCATGGCGGGACTCACCTCATGCAGAGCATATCGATCAAGTGCTGCTCAGCGAGGTTGTTCTCCTTGTTGACATTCCTCTGCAACGCCGTAAAGATGTGTCTTCGTTCCAGGAGAGCCTGTCCGGCCTTGTGCTTGAGCAAGAGCAGCTTCTCGGTCGGCGCTCCGGTGACAAGGTTGGTTGTCTCCTCGTTCTGATCGGGATCGTACGCCTGTTCGAGTGCGGCCAGCGCGGCCGCGGCGTCCGGTAGCGAGTGGTCGATGGCGCGTAAAGGCGGCAGATCGGGCCTGGCGCCGCTCTGCTGCTGCGCTTTGAGGGAAGGAGACGTCTTGGCGGGGATCGCAAAGTACTCAAGCTCCTCGCGCAGGACAATGATCGTCTGCTTGGAGAGCAGGGGGTTGCCACCAGGTCCACCGAGGGGGAGCATACCGGCGGCTTGAAGCTGCTGCTGTTGCGCGAGGTCGCCCTGCGACGAAGATGGCGACAGGGCGGCCCTATACCGACCAGGGGTGGTTGCGGTTCCGTAAAAGTCATCTTGGGCTGATCGGAAGAAGGCAAGGACATAGGAGAGGCAGGCAGGATCGAACTAAAGTGCCGAAGCGCGAGGGCCTCGTAAGCTTCTGGTAGTGAGGTGTGCAGCAGCCGAAGCAGCTCCATTGGGCTAAGCGAGCAGGCACTCACATCGACCATGTAAACCTCCTCTTCATCCTCTTCCATTCCGTCGCCGTCGTTCATGCCCCCGCCACCATTCCGACTAAGCACGAGGCCATTGGGGAAGAGGCAAAGCAAGACGCTCTCCGGCAGATTCATAAGTGTCTCGCGCTCGATGACGAAGCGGGATCCCCTTAGATCCAGCACGAGCCGCGAGAGCATCGACTGCTGCGAGGAGGATGTGGCGAGCGAGTTGTCCATATTGGCGAGTGGGTCTCTGACGACGCAGCTGGAGCTTGAACGCCGCAAACGGTTGGCGCTGGGGGGCCAAAGGGGTTCAAAAGGAGGGCTGAAAGGCGGTGCAAATGCGACCAAGCGGAGATAGATGATGGCCGTGCTGCACAAGGCCCGCGTGCGCCCTTGCAACAAAGTAGATGGCAATGCAAGGCTGGCGGCGACGATCCGCCGATAGCTCGGGATCGGTATATATGTACTTGATGGGGGCCCTGCCACCTTTGCAAAAGTTCGCACGCGATCTGCACCGAGGTGAATCAGTCGTGACAGCGGTACGTTGGCACGGTATGCGTTGTGCGGGTGTGCGCTGTCTGTCTGGTCCAGGTGCGCCTACCACTGCGGATTGTCCTGTTCGTCTCGGTCGATGCTTGCTGCCTCCAGGCCATGTCATTGATACTATGCAGACAAGTCTGACGAGACTCATGATTGGACTTGTCGCTCTAACTGGGGGAGCCACATCTTTCTTTATACACGAACCGGTGAAACCACTACCTTGACTCCTCTGGTGCCGCAGCGCGACGCACCGCATCAGCAGCAGCACCCCACCCAGCCACGCTGCACCAACACGCCAGTGTTCGACTCAACTGGACTGCCATTTGGCTTGACAATGTACTGCTTGGGCTCTGCTTGGCATCTGACAGCATCCTGCTGATAGCACGGTACATGAATCGCGCAGAAGATCCGCTGCCTGCCACATATAGACTAACGGACAGATGTAGAAGACATCAAGGACTACTTTGTGTGGCCATTTGGTTGTGGGTGACAGCTCTGGATCGCCTGTGACCAAAGCCGTGCCAGACTCGGCTCGATGACCATCACATCCTCACGACCCACCCGGCCTTTTGCTGGGTTGTTGTCTTGGCACTGCGGCTCCGTACCAGCTGAACGCTCACGACCGGTTGATATACTACTAGCGCGCGACCGTCCTATGGATCCGCCCGATTTCATAAGTTCATCCCCACCTCCCTTACAGTGTGGTTGGACATTCCATGTGGGCGCACTCATGGCACGCACCGCTCAGGCATCGTGTATGACTAGCCGTGTCGGAAGCACCTTGATCGCTGCGTATCGGTACATGCGCATCTAGCGACCTAGCGCTACGGCGATGACAAGCCGGATGCATCGATGCAAGACAAGAGCCCAAGTGGGAGAGGCTATGGAAAGGGCTTGGGCGGTAGGACATACCAACGTAGATTCTAGCGCCTTTGTCGCACAGCCAGGGGTTGCATTGCAGGGAGGTGTGGTGGTCCTCCCTTCCAACAACAATGCGATGATGGAAGAAAGCAAGAAGAGCATCGAGCGGGACCGCAATTCTGTAAGTCTCTTTTACTCTCGCAGCAGCAGCAGCAAACCCAAATATTGCCATTCTTCCAATGCACACAACTGATCTGAAGGAAGATGCTGTCCGTATATTGTCCATGCGATTCGCACGCTCAAGTGAAATGGAAAGGGGGGGGGTTCGCCATTCTGGATGAGTTAACGGGGCCCTGTGGGCATCGTGTTGAGGCACGTGTTGCTGGGTTGTAGTGCCAGCCTCTCGGCCGAGAGGAGAGTCACTTTACTTTTTGTGTCAGGGGCTGCCCAACCCACTCCTGTCTGGTTCCTGGATCTCGTCTGTCGGCTACTTGTCCACTACTCCCTTAGTATTTTAATTCACTATATACAGCGTTTCCCATTCTGGGAAAGTGATGTATGCCTATCGCACATCCTCTTCCATCACCCCCATCCACTTGCATCCTCCCGTCCTTGCTTGCATCCGCTTCGACAGGCCTGGGCGCTGGAGAGTGTGCAATTCAATTTGTGTCATTCCAGACAGAGCAGATCAGGGCAGGGAAGCAAGTAACGTCAGCCTAACCGCCACCCTCGCCATGCCAGCAACGGGTTCGACAGCAGCCATGCGCTCGCCTGGAATCAGCACGCCCTCGCGGCCCTCGGGCCACGTCCGGCACGACTCCAACACCTCATCCCACTCCGAATCTGGGTCCACGCACTCCCAACCGAGCAGCAGCCGCGCCGGCGGATCCCCGTGCGCCGCCCCCCTCCCCGCCGCTTCGTTCTCGTCCTCCACCACGGCAGTAGACTCGCCGGTGCCTGTAGCTCTCTCCCGCTCCTCGTCCGCATCCCTCTCCAAGCGCGGAGGCAACAAGGCTGACCCGCACGTCCCCGCGCCTGTCTCACGCGATACGGCGCTGCGCGAGTCCAAGAGCCAGGACGACTGCAGTGGCTTCACACCCGGCGGACCAGTACCGAGGGGGTACAGCTACCTCGGCCGCAGCAACAGCGTCGTCACCACCAGCCGCAGGACCGTACTGCCCACGGCGGCCAAAGGCATGCACCAAAGCACCGGTAGCAAATCATCCGCCCCAGCATCCTCCTCGTCCTCGCTTCCTCCCCCATCTCCGCCCACATACCCCTCTTCGCCGCCGCAAGAGCACGGGCACGAGCTAGCGCCGCAGCCGCGCACGCGCGCCCTCCCTCCAACACCCTCGCCTACCGCGGCGATCGCTATGGCCTCTGCTGCCGCCGTGCACGGTGACATTACCTCGGCCGAGGCGGCCGCCGCCATGACGGCGGGCAACCGCGTCAACGTCGTCCAGCACGCCGATGCGGGCGCGTCACGCCCGCCGCCCACTGCCGCGGACGACCGCATCGCCGCTATGGCCAGAGTTCTTCCTGTGCGTCATGCTTTCGCATGCTTCTGTGTACAACTGGGCACGCGCTGACACTTTCCCACTTTGCGTCCGCAGGCAAACCCCAAGGTCTGGACGCCATCGCAGGTCTCGCTGTACCTGCACTCGGTCCTGCGCCTCGTCCCACAGCCGATCATTGCAGACGTCACCGCGTACGTTGTCAGCTCACACATGGGCGGCAAGGTGTTTCTGCGCCTGCGCGAGGAGGACCTCGAGGCCGAGGGCCTCAACATCCGCTGGCGCCGCCTCATGATGGAGGCCGTCCGCAAGCTGAGGCGGGACTGCCTCAAGGGCCGCATCTGGGGATTTGAAGGCGCCCGATACGAGCCCTCTGCTACCGCAACCGCAGCAGCACCAAGTGGGCTGTGCCTCGATCCGCGCTCTTCTCCTTCTCTTTCGTCTTCGTCTCCGTCTTCGTCTTCGTTTTCTTCAACTCTTTCGTTCGATGCAGACTTCGGCGGCGATGCCGCAGTCGACGAGGACGAAGGCGTGGCCGTCGCCGTGCAGGAGGCCATCGCCGCATGGAACGCGCACGGGCGTTCGCATGTCACCGACGACGGACTCCCCTCGCCGTCGTCGTCCAGCACGAACCGCGACACGCTCAAGCGCCTGCGCGACAAGAAGCAGATCCGTGGTGTCATTGCCGCGTTCGAAGCGCAGCAGCTACAGCTGCCGACCGACGAGCGTGACGAAGACGAGGACGGCGGCGGCTTCGTCGCGCTCAGTCGCCAAGACTCGGCGTGCAGCTTGCGCGAGCAGTGGCAGCGCGAGGTGGACCAGCAGCAGCAGCAGAGCAGCACGCGCGCGGACAGGGTCAGAGAAGAACTGGCGCACGCATACGCTGACCAGTCCGGCTGGGTCCGCTGCCGGGCGCAGAGCTACTCGAGCCTGCAAGACGAGTACGAGCAGAGCGGCGTCGGCTTCAAGCGAGCAGCAGCTGCCGTTGAAGACGGCAGCCAAGACGCCGCCACCACGCCACCTACAGCCAGCTTCACAGGCACGCCCAGCGAGATCAACGCCCTATCCGCGTCGCGGGGGCATGCACTGCAGAAGCAGCACCGCTCGGAAATAGGGAACGAAGAAGTGCAAGAACTGGAGCAGGAGCAGGAACACGTCTTCGTGTCTGAGCCTAGTCGCAGAGAGGCCAGCGAGCTATCGAGCAGTAGCTCCGGCTCGGACGTGCACGAGGCGCTCACGCCCGCCGTCGACGCTGGCGGGCAAGATCCGTTCGTCGCTTCGCACTCGAGCTCGCAGCAAACGGAGCGAGCGTCTGCTCTCGTGACTGCTGATTCGAACGAGAAGGACTTAGCGCAGCTTGTGCAGCCAGACGCGCTTGGCTTGCTCCGTGTCCAGCCGGCTCTGCAGCATCAAAACGAGTGCAACCTCTTCGAAGACTCGCTGTCTACATATCAGGCCGCCATCCAGATCTCGCCCCCGGCGCGCCATGCGCCTCTGGGCAACTATAGCCCAGCGTCAGCTGCGCACGCACTAGCACAGCCACAGCCACCTGCGCGGCCCTCGTGCACGAAATCGCACTGCGGCTCTGACTTTGCGGAGGAGGAGCTCGCTTCGTTCCACGACGCGCAGGCCGCTGCCGCTGTGCACGAGGGAGATGATGACTGGGACTTTAGCTCGCCCAAGTTTGGCACCGCCCGGCGCCGCGTCATACCCGCACTTGTGGACATGTCTTTGCAGGACAGCGCAGCTCACTTGGCTGCCCACAGCGGCCAGCAGGGTGTCATGCTCGCCGCACAAGCTCAGCCTACCATCGAGGCGCGACAAATGCAGCATGCGCACGCGAACGAGGCCGCGAGCGATGCAGGCGACTCGGTGCGCTCCATGGAGCACATGCGCAATATGTCGGCTCACACACAGAGTGGCTTCCAACCGTACGGCGCGCTCTCGCGCCGCAGCTCGCAGCGCGCGGTGCCTTCGTTGCTCTCTGCTACCATTGTCGCCGATGAGGCGGCGGAAGAGAAGCAACGAGATGCACCAGGAAGCGTAGGCGCTTCGTCCTCTCCCTCCGCTCCCACCTCGCAGCAGCTCGCAGACATCGTCTCGAACGCTAGTGAGAAGCCAATCCTGATGACGGAAGAAGAAGTGAAGCTCGTCGAATCGCTCGGTCTCAGCGCTCGCTCGCAGGGCACGCTCGGCAGCAAGCGCAGCAAGGGTGTCGCCACGCTGCTTCGCAGGCAGGAACAGGGCGGCGGCGCCGAGACCAGTCTCGCCGGCGCTTTCGGCTCGCTTCGAATGGCAGCGGGAGCAACCAGCGTGCCCGGCTTCAGCAAGAAGGGAGATGCAGGCTGCTGCAGTGCCAACAGCGGCCTCGCGTCCATCGGGTGCCGCGCCGGCAGCAGCGGCGCGCACTCGAAGATGATGGCGCTGTTTGACGTCCCTGAAGGCAAGGCGCCCGTTGTGCCGCCAGAAGGCTTCGACGAGCCAGAACAGGAGCAGGCCAACGTCCAGCCTGCGCCTGAGCTCCAGTCTCAGCCTGAACCCACGCTAGAGCACGAGACGAAGATAGAGCCAGAGCCAGAACAAATTCAAGAGAGTGTAAGTGCGCCCGATCACGGCGTTCCTCCCACTCCCATCGGCAGCGCGCGCTTCAAGTCTGTCAAAATCGGCGAGAAGCTCAGTGTGCCGCTGTACAGCATCGAGCCTTCTTCCGACGGCAAAGGTTCCACCAAGAAGCGTAGCATGGTGCTCGTCGAGCGCAAGCGATTCGAAAGCCTCGCGCGCCGCATGGGCGCTTTGGAAGTTCAGATCGCCGCGCTTGAGAGCGCCTCGCCAAAGGAGGGAGCGTCATCGTCATCGACACCGCACTTGCGCCAGATGTTCGATGAGCCACAGTTCATTTCGCCATCATCCAATGCTAGCGCCACCCGGCCAGTTGTCGCCGTCGAGGAATGCATCGGCAGTGAAGACGAAGACGATGAAGACGAAGAGTTGGAGGTCGAGGCAAAGCCAATGCTTTCGATCGGAGCCATTCCTTCGTATATGCTCGGACTCGGTGCCGGTGTCGGCTTTGTCATCCTCAGCGAGGTGCTCGGCAAATTCGCCGCCAGACGTTGAAATCACCCAACGATGGTGACCGACTCAACAAGATTCAGAACGCGCACAAGAGGATGCTCACGCGTACACACGACCATTTCATGACCTGTCACGACACCCCTTTCACGATGTTCCTAGACAAGAATTTCTTCTCATCGTAACTTCGTATTCAGTTCTTTTCTCTTTTCCTTTCTGGTATTCCTGTGCGTAGCAAATGCAATCACGTTGCAATTCGTCTCTGTCTTGAGTCTCGTACTTTATTCAGACAGCATCTGCATCGAGTCCTTTCTTCCAATGGAGCTACGAACCGTCTGTCAAACAGATATCACTGCTTCTGTCGACACTTGTCGTGGGTGTCGAGGAAGAAGCTTCCAATGTAAAGAACTAAAGGGAGCGGGCTCATGGGTCTGCGTAGCAGTGCAGACTGGTGCCTGTCTGTTTTGCGCCGCTGTAATGCACTGCGTCTCACAGCATGCTCATCAGCACTCGAACAGTCGCACGAACTCAGACCGATTCTGGACAATCTGCCATCTGGGCCTTGGGACTGGGGCCGCCTACCGCGTCCTGCGACCTGGCCGACGAAGTGGTGCATACCATCAATCTGGATAGGAGCCGCAATCTTGGGGCGCTAGCAGCTGGCCTGACCAAAAAGCGATGGAGAGAGAGAGAAAATTGGATTTGAATCATAAGATCGTACCCTGATTTTCAATTAATTGCAAGCGCCAAACATATCACTCCCATACACCGCCTCCCACTAATATACAGCTCTCTCATTCCCTCCTACTCTTGCCTTCGTCACTTCATCAAGTGGCTGTTCTCCACTTCATCCTGAGACCAGAACCGCTCAGATTCACGCAAAGATACATATTTTATTGCAAGCGACAAGGCGCTGAAGCCTGGAAAAAGCAGAAAGCTTCAGCCTACATAGCAAGCAGCAAGGCTGAAAAGTTCCATCCAAATCAAAGCCTGCGACAAGCCCTCAGGATCCTTCGTGCAAATTAGTTGCTTCCTCCAAAGAAGGCTATGCGTACTCCTTTTCAGGAATACGCGTTGGGCGTCATTTCTGCCAAACCGTCAGACCCTTCTTTAGCAGGACCCTGGGCCCATTTTAAGAACTCCGCGCCGCAGCAGGACCGGGAGAGTTGAGATGGTGACGGCTTGGGGATATTCAATTCTTTTCCAGGTCTCGACTTGTATTTGCGACAGCAGAGGCATCCTGTGAATTTATCCGGACTCCCACGAGCTCGCAAACAATATACTTTGCACCTGTTTCACTCATGCTCGCGCACGTGATATTGATATCAACATGACCGATAGTTATGGATAGTGGCAACGCTGCTGGAAGTTGGAGGGGAAGCAGTCAAGATGTAGAGCCTACAAGTTCCCATGAAGAGTGTCTTATCCGCATCCTAACTACTTTACCCCGTGCGGTGTGGTTAAAACTTATCCCAAGTCGATGTGGAAATATTGGGAGCCCCGTGAACAGCCTCGCTACCCAGTTCTCATGCCGGGGTCAGATGGATAGCGATTTGGAGACAACAGCGACGCGCACAGCATTCGCGCTCAGCGTTGGCAAGGCAACGTGGGAAGCTAAAAACGATCGCCTTCGTCTCCAAAACATCTGTCGCCAGCATATGCAGTACACCAAAGTGATGTGCACAAGAATATGTAGCGAAACTGCCTCTCAACTCTCGGTGCTCAGCGTTCAGATATCTAAGCGTTCTTGCATCGCTGCTTACTACATTGCTGACCAAACCCTAAGACGCTGACTATTTATGCTGTGACTACTGGCCTTTTTGTTAGCGCATGTTCTAGACCACAACCCGGTCCCGCCTGTGGTCCCGCACACATCCGAACTGGGGGTTTTTTTGTAGCAGTTGATGTCGAGCTGTAACATGAAGCAGAGTAGAGTGAGGTCGAGAAAAGGTGGGCTGGCCAAGGATCGAATATCGACAATGATGCGATGATGAGCGTGGCAGACTGGCGGTCCGCCAGGTTGCCCCCTATTGGGCAGAACTCCTAGCACTTGATTACGGAAGATTTGAGAAAGTAACCACTTTCTCTAGCATTTTTCACTCCGTCATTTACGGCAAGATTCGTCTTTAACACGTTCCAAACATAAATGGTCAGTTGTTTGCAAACTTCAAAAAGAAGCCCGCCTTTGCCGATGCATATGGAATACTTTCCAATCATGGGAGAATCTGCTCTTCTGGAGATCTTAAAGTGCCCTCGAACGACAGTGGGCACACGCGTGCACTTGATGATGACTTACCCGACTTGGACTCGTCGCCAACGAACGGCGTCAGCGCCGCCAGGACGCCACTACTCTCACAATGTACACATGCATATGTACTTGTCTCTCACGCGACATACATAGTGCGTCCATGTGCCCTTGGTCGAAAAGGAGAGCCGTCCACCAGCTAGCCAGGTGCCCGCATGTGTGAGATTTGCGTGGAGTCACCAACTCTCCTTCCTTTCGCCTTTTGTCAGGCTTGCTTTGCGCTTTTCGATGAGCCTCACACCAAAATATCAACATCCTTGGAGTGTCTGTCACACACACCGCAGCGCCACCTATCTCTAAAAGCCTCTCCCAAAAGAACATGCGTGCTACAGCTAGTTGCAGCATTGATCTGTACTCTGCAGGTTCCCAACAGGTTGATCTCGACCTCTAGAGCTGTTGTGACGCAGGTCACTTGTGACCATGTGACCCGTAGGCTTGTGGTGGCCAGGTACAAGTTGCCTCGAGGCTCCAGCACTCAAGGGCAGTACGTCAGCCTTGTATAGTGTTGTATGGCCAGGCCCACACGTCAACGCTCCATTAAGGAATATAGTTTACAAACGCGTCAATTCATCAGTTCATTGCACTGTTATGTATTGGTCATCCCAATCGGGATGCCCCGACAAAGTGTTCGATTCTCGATGTTTGCATGGCATCTGGGGTCCGTGTTCTTTACGATCCAAAAGTGGCCCGCCCCTTTTGGTTTTCTAGTCGACCATGTATCCCATTGCAACTCGTCGTGTTCCAGCGGAGAGACTTTTGGCATGGCCCGTGGGCCGGATGGGTGCCATGTAGTGCCAGAGGTGGGACAGAATCAACAAGCTTTCGGGAATCGAAAGAGAAAGAAAGACACTGGTGAAGTCAAGTGTTCGAGTACTTGGGCGACAAGAGTGCTGCAATGCTGGACAGAGCCACAGAGCCTGTGAGCCTGCGCGTCGCATCGTACAAAGCAGCATCGAACGGCGCAGTGGGCTGTAGTGAGCACGCGTCTGTGATCGATCGGAGCTTTACTACTTTCTTTTTCTGCTTTTCGGCACTGTAGGATTTAACCCGCGTGCCCGTGCGTCGACACGGGGACAGGCACGAGGTGCGCCTCTCCTGCTAGTCATTGGGAGAGAGGAGGGAGGGCCATTTTATTTCCAGCTCGGCCGCTCCTTTCAAATCTACTGCCGCTGCTGCTGAAGCGGAAGAGAGACACAGAACAAGTGCTTTGAACAGTCCTGGCTGTTGTGACTGCTGCTGCCGCCGCGACCGCCGGGAGAGGACCTCGCAGCCATCATCAATCCACCATCGACTCGAAATAACATCGGCTTGCAGCGCGACCCCATCGCCTGCCACCACCGCGTCGGAATTCTCATCAATGTCAGCTGCCTGCTCGCAGCAGCGCGCCATAGCCACCAAGCAACATCGCAGGTGCGCAGACACATGGTGACCAATGCCAGATCAGATGCGCAGTTAGATCTGCCACAACTGCTACAGCTGACGTGGCGCAAAAGGGTGAGTCGGGCTGTCCATCGTATCGCCCACGTGAACTCGCGTTCAGCAAGGAAACACGGTCAAAGGGGGCCGAGGAGACAAAGTAGAGGGCTGTTAGAGATAAGCGTCGCGTGCGCTAGCTCCTCGTAATCGGCCATAAACCCACTGTTAGGTGACCATCAAGGAGCGACACTCGTACCTCCGTCTTTTCTCGCTCGGCCATACGTCACGTCCGGCCCAAACCAGCTGCGACGGGTGCACTCGCACCCTCGTGCTTATGAAATTTGTTTCATTCGATTTTTTCATGAGCCGACTGATGGATGCGATCAAACGCGACTTCTTTGGCCAATCTCGCTTGGGCTGTGCGGGTGATGGCGGAAGCCTGAACAAACAAGAGTCACCTACATTCGCCCTGATTCGGAGTGAGCGATCCAGAGGGTCTCAAACGTTTGTGACGCCAGAGCAAATCAAATAATTTCCTCTCGCGATCAAGGGGGCGGGAGAGATGCGGATGGGGGTTCAGGAAGAGCTACGGGACACTCACCTTAAACCAGCTGTCGCTAGCAAGGGCCACTGCGACGACGTAGAAGGATGATGACGTTGGAGTACCGATTTTTGTTAAGACTGCTTACATTGTCTTCGTCTTTCAGTCCGACTTCTATTCCCATTTCTTCCCATCATCGCTGCGCGTGAATCGAATCAGTGTGAGTACATTGTGTTAGGGACAGACAGGACGTGCAACGCGGGAAAAACACATCACTGTTCGTCGACGTGAGCATTCCGCGGCACTCTCAAGCAAGGGAAAGTCAGAATCAGGGAGTCCCAACAATCTTACCGGCAGCTCGAGGTGCAAGTGAGGAGAGCCACGCTTGAACCCTCGGATATCTGCGACACTCCGATCAGTGGACGAGGCAACCCTTCATGACGAATCAGCCATGATGGCCCCGATCGATGCTGACGGCAGTCCCCGATCCCTTGCTCTTTGCACATGATGTGCTGATGTGCTCGCATTACTTGTCGTGCTCGCAGAAAAGCGCTCTGATCAGCCAGCAAGTTACAACGCACCAAATTAAGGGTGTATGCTAGGCTTTCCGTCGTCTTGGTGAGTCAGCATTTCAGCTTTTTCGCGTACTCCAATATCTGATGCTGGTCAGCCTTTTATACATACGCTTGTAGCCGTACAAGTGCACGGGGCTTGCAAGTACCGTTATACGCCTGAGACCCATCCTGTTCTCTTTGCCGCAACTCTTCGCGGATGGCGGCCATCACGCAGCGTCCGGTCGACCTGACGCCTCCACACTCACCCGCGTCCTCGTTCAGTTGCAAGGCGATTGTCGCATCTGGCTCGCCCCTGCACCGTGTGCATGCGAGCGGAACGCGACTTTCCGAGGGCGGCGGCTCCCCGCGCAAAACAAGCGTCAGCAGCGGTGACGCCACAGGCCGCCACCCCAGAGAGTCCAGCTCGCGGCCCAGGTCCCCCCGAGCGCGCGCCATCACGATGGCGGCTGCGATGAGACCGGCCACACCGGGGGGTGCTCTGGAACAGTCTTCATCGTCGGTGGCATCCGTGTCTTCCTGCTCGTCGTCGCAACAGGTACCGAGTCCACTGCGCTTTCCGGAGATGGCCGAGTCTTCGCAGGAGAGCCTCGTGTCTGCTTGCGCCGCCAGTGTCGCGGACCAGAGCAACAACAACATCGTTGTTGCGGGCGCCAGTTCTGTCACCCCTTCCGATTCAGAGATCAAGACGCAGCGTGGGAGCATCAGCTTCTCAGACGTCGGGCCGATCGAGATCCCGTCGCGCCGGTCGATTGGGGACTATAGGCGCTCGAAGCGCGTCTCGACCCCGACGACACCCTCCTATCCACCTTCCTCGCGTCGGCCATCGTATCAGAAGACGCCCGCCAGTAATCACAACGCGAATTTGTCGCCCACGTCACCTCTGGATTTCAACTCGTTCTCGATGCTGTCGCAGTCTGCTGGCACAGCAGCACCGCAGTCGACGGCGCCCGAGCGTCAGGTGTCAAGATCGAGCCGCTCGAGTGCTGATACCGGCAGCCGTTCCAGCGCGCGGACCTCAGGCGAGCGCTCCTCTGCGGACGAAGCGGCGATGCCTCGCTCGTCTTCATCGCCGCATCGCAAGGAGGGTTCCTCCGAGAGTTCGACCGGCAATGATAGTGTGCTCATCGCTTCGGCTGCTAAAGGCGCAGATGAGCCACAACAGCATCCACTCGCTTATCACAAGCTTGACATGGCATCCTTCTCGACACCAGAGCTTCATCTGGCGTCTGACCCGTTGATCAGCATGGAAGAACCAAGGTACCATCTTCGGATCTCGCAGCAGGTGCTTGGGAAGGGTCCGCCTCCGATGCTGCAGACTAAGGTCCGTGCAGCAAGCATTGACGAGACGTTACGCGACGGGGTGAACGGCTTCTCCAGCTTAACTGCCGTCATCGGTGCTCTCGCCAAGTCGTCCAACGCACACAAACGACAGCAAGGCGGCGATTTACGCCTGTTCAGTACCTCGTTCTCTTCTTTTGCACGAGGCGATCGGCCGCCCGTGCGCGAGCGCAAATCGAGCATCGCGACGATTGTGCGCAAGGCCTCGTCAGCAGCGACCAAGTCTCGTCTTGGCTCGGGAGCGGAGCCGTCTGAGAACGATGCCAACGGCCCGATCGGCTCCAAAGGCAACCCGGCGGCCATTGTCACACACAACACCAACGGCAGCAGGAGCGCCAGCGGCCGGCAACGCCTGTCAGGCTCCGGCTTCGGCTACGCGCTCTCCAATGCGTCCAATTGGATCAAACGGCCGCGACGGTGGAGCACACAGGGTGGGAGGTTGCCGAGTGGCTCGTCAGCGCAGACGGACTCAAGGATCGCCTCAGTCGCGCCCACCCTCGCAGCGGCAGATCGGATTCTGCATGAAGTCAAGGCGTTGACGTCCGAGAATGCAGAAGCAGAGGGTGATGGCGTCGATGCCAAGTATGATGTCGCGGAAGCCATGTCGAAGCTGAGAGCCGCGAGAAGGTACCTTTCAGCCGAACTGAGCGCGATTCGAGAGTTGGTAGACCCGCAGGATCGCAGTCGGATAGACGAGGTTGCGTGGAAGGACTCAGGGGACTGTTCTGACGAGGCGTGGGCGGAGGAGCAGCTGGCATTCTGGAGGGCACTGAGTGACGGCGTCCTGCTCTCCTTGTTGGCCAACAAGCTCTGCCCGGGCTCAGTCGAGAAGATAGACCGACGCGACGTCGAATGGGTCAAAGCGGACAACATTTCCCGTTTCCTGAAAGCGGCGCGCGACGAGTTGGGGCTGGCATCCCGTGATCTGTTCCAATGCTTTGACATTACCGATTCAACCACAGAGGGTCTGCAACGTGCTGTCCTGACCATCCTCGCGATCGAGAAGGCCGGCTCAAATTCCAAAGGCAGGTGCAGCGGCATGTACCTCCAGGGGCGGCCCATCTCGCTTCAGCGCCTCAGCGCGTCGAATCTCGCAAGCAGGAGCTCTCTGGACATTAGTTTCGACAGCATGGCGACCGCAGAGTCACCCCATGGTTCACCGGCCCGCGCGGGCAGCCAGCAAAGCTCGCGCTTGAGCGTGCTGCAGCAGCGCAAAGAGGCAGAGCGTATACTCGTCTCCGGCGCTGGCAACAGTGATGCTGCCACTAGTTCTGCTGTTTCGGACGACCGGACGCGCAGACGGAGATCAGGCGAGTTGGGCAACAATGTCAGCACTCGCTCGATCACATTCGCGGACAACGTCAAGAGTAGTGCTGGGTACGATGAAGAGCAGATGTCCAGTCGGCTTCCGTATCGCGATCGGAAGCTTAGCGAATCAGCGCTAAGCTTGACAGAAGTAGCGGAGGAGCCAGAAGAGATCATGAGCTCACCACGTGCTCCTACACCTCCCGAGCCGAGTCAGCTGCCTCCTTCATCATTAAGTACCCAATTCCCAACGTCATCTGCTATGACACGCACGTCTTCGCAGCGCCGTATTAGTATGGAGCTGCAGCTCGGATTTGCGGCTGCTTCAAGCGAGAATCTGGATGACTGGCGTGCCGCTATCACGGCCACACCAGTGCGACACACACCCCATCGACGCCACAGCGGCGTCGGACGCTCCACGCCGTCGCCGTTGAACCCGCAACGCGACTCGCTCGCATCGCCCACCGTTCATGGGAATGGGAGTCCCCTCCCTTCGCCGCGTTTGCCATTTCCGCGCTCGGCCTCCTCGACCGACTCACCAGGAGCGAAACGTCTGCATCGACACTTGTCTCTCTCTGGAGCCGCATCTGCCTCTGAAGCCTCCTTGGCGGTGACGCTCGGCTCACCCACCTCGCCTACCTCTCTGACTTCGCCCACTCGTCCTGCGCATCATCGCTTCTCATCTGATTTGCCGGTCACATTGAGTGCGGTTCAGAATTCCAAGTCAGACAATGCCATCGAGCAACCTGGCATCGCTTTCCCACGGCATAGAAACGATTCAGCAGTGACGTCAACATACAACAACACTCAGGCAAGCTTTGCCACCGGTGAGGACTCTAGCACGCCTCCGTCGCGCTCGGGCGGTACAGCCCCAGGCCCGAAGCACAAGCTCTTTGTTCCCGTGCCAGGGGAGCCACCAATCGTCTATGTGAGTGTGCGATGGCGGGAGGCGCGCCTTCATATACAAAAATGTGACTAGCCTTTTTTCCTTCAGCAATTCGGGAATCGCATCGGCAAGGGTCAATTTGGCTCGGTGTATCGTGCCTTAAACATGAACACGGGTCAAATGGTCGCGGTCAAGAGCATCAATCTCGAGGGTAGATCAGAGGAGGAGGTCACGCAACTGATGCATGAAGTTGTTCTCCTAAAAAGTTTGTCACATCCAAGCGTGGTCAAATACGAAGGCCTAGTACGCGAGCCAGAGGCGCTTTCAATCATCCTAGAGTTCGTCGAGAATGGCTCGCTACTCAGTCAGCTCAAAGCATTCGGCAACTTCCCGGAAAAACTCATCGCCAGCTACGTCATCAAGATTCTCGAAGGCTTGACATATCTGCACGAACAGGGTGTCGTGCATTGCGACCTCAAGGCAGCCAACATTTTGACCACGAAGTCAGGAAACATCAAGCTTTCCGACTTTGGAGTGTCTCTCAACCTGAAGGCGATGGAGAAGATCAAGAACCACAAGAAAGAGGCCGTAGGGACCCCGAACTGGAGTGAGTCGAGTTCGAAGAATATTTACTTGTTGCTTTAGGGGGATACTGATTTGAAACACTTCCACCTCCAGTGGCCCCGGAGGTGATCGAGCTGCGAGGCGCTTCGACGGCCGCAGATATATGGTCCTTGGCTTGCACGATCATCGAGCTGCTTACTGGACGGCCTCCATACGGTGGCATGATGGCTATGTCGGCCATGTTCCGCATCGTTGTCGATGACTGTCCTCCTATCCCCGAAGTTGCTTCAGAAGAGTTGAAAGACCTGCTTAGGCAATGCTTCAAAAAGGAGCCAACTGAGAGACCAACCGCGGAACAGCTCTTTGGTCACCCTTGGTTGGACCAGGTGTGGAGGGGACAGAAGGACCTTCGTCCGCAGGACAGCGTCCCCGCTTTGCGCCGCATCAGTGCAGACCTTCGAAGGCTCGATCCATCGACCTTCATCGCCGTGCCTGAATCGCCGACCCTAGAGAGGTCGACCTCCTCGCCGCCGCCATCCTCCTCACGCCGTCCCTTCTTTGCCGCCCGTCTTGCTTCAACATCGGCTATTGAGGGAAGGGCCTCGATCGGCGATGTGTCTAGGCCTGGGCTGTCCCTGATCACCCCAACTCCCGTACATGGAGGAAATCCGATCATTTCACTCATGGACGAAGGCGACTTGGACCGGACACAATTTGCGGACTCGACCGTCGTTGATCACGACGAGATTTTGGAAGTTCCCAAAGCTCATGCCTTCGTGAAATCCACTTTCAGCAAACCGCTGCAATGCAGGATTTGCAAAGAGAAGGTCAAGAAACACGCCGTGCTATGCGAAGAGTGTGGTTTGCTTTGCCACGCGTCTTGCGCTAATCAAGCACCTTTACCCTGCAATCTTCGTGCGCACTTGCTCCTCGCATCTGCGAGGCCATCAGCCGACTTGGGGCGGGTGACAAGCCCGGCCCCTTCCCTCACGCCGTCAATGCCCCAGTCACCTGCATTCTCGCCCGTTAGCTTTCGCTTCCCTTTCGTTGGCAAGCGTCGTACAAGCAAGGGGTCGGAAAGCATGCAACCTTTCTCGCCCTCGCCTTTCGGCACGTCACCCAATGATCTTCCATCACCTGTTGCTGGTAGCACAGGCAGCCAAGGCAAAGAATCTGGCGGTCAGGTCAAGCGTGCATCATTCATGCCATCTCGCTCCAGCAGCACGGATTCTCCGTTCTCGTCAGACTTGCATCATCGCTCTTCGCTCAGCAGCTCGCAAGACAAGCAGCTGCGTCGACAGAGCACCATGAGCTATGGAAGCATCTCGGGTGCGTCCAGCATCTCCAGCATCTCCAACCTTTCTGTCGCCCGGTCCCCTTCGTCCGACAAACCAGCAACTGCCGTCCTGAGTCCTGTGCAGTCCACGGCTCGCAACATCACATCCTCTCGGGCGATGGGCATGGTTTCCACACCGCACCTGAGCATGGACCTGCCTCGGCCGTCGCACCAGGCGGAAAATTCCAAGCATCGGCGGCGGGTCAGCGTCGGCGTCACCTCGCACTTCGCTGATCGTCATGACAATTTGCAGCGTGGCCAAATCACGCCCCGCGCTGCGGCTGCGTCTGGCGATCTGTCCGGCGACTTTTGCAAGCGGAACCGACGCGAAACCAAGGAGTGTGTTGTGATGTGAACTGCCCTCCTTATCCACGCGTTGCAAGTATTCCCCCTTTTTGGCCCACTATGTGGGTCTACGCAATCACGACGTTGTAACGATTTATTAATTGAGGTAAGCCGGGCGCAGGCATCGCCCTTGGCTCGCCGTGCCCGCTTGCTCTTCTGCACGATGTAACATTACTTGATCTAGCAATTGAATCTGTCTGGTATTTTTCGATGCGTCTGCTGGGCTACGCTGAGTTGATTGTGCTGAGCTGTGTACATGTTCACCAGCTAAAGAGCCCACGCCAGCCGGCCTGGAACTCCAGCTGCCGCGGCGGCGAGGAGACATGCTGCGCCGAGCGCGGGCTTGTGGCAACGGCACGCACGAGCTCAACGTCCGCCGGATTGCAGACGCTGAGACCTGCACGGCGCATAG
Source organism: Tilletiaria anomala UBC 951 (assembly GCF_000711695.1). NCBI lineage: Eukaryota > Fungi > Basidiomycota > Exobasidiomycetes > Georgefischeriales > Tilletiariaceae > Tilletiaria > Tilletiaria anomala. The sequence goes on along the minus strand of NW_013546930.1, from coordinate 46,980 downwards.
CGCTTGCTTTGACGACCGTGGACGCTGTGGACACATCTCGCAACACTTCGTCCACGACGGTTGTCAGCAGAGACGCGCCCCAGTCGACCCATGCTTGCTGCAGCGCCAGTGCCAGTGTCGCGTCGGCCATGTCTGCATCATCAAGGGTAGCTTCATTAACGTGTGTCAAGTCTTGTTCTGCGCCCATGCCGCGTTTAGCGATAATCAGAGGGCCACGCCCGCCTCCGCTTGGCACCTGTTCGTCTATTCCTTCAGTCTCTACGCGCTCAGAAACATCATCGTCCTCCTCCTGAGTGTCTCCTTCAGCCTCTGCCTCCCGCCCATCTCTGCCACCCAGCAGATTCCCCAACGCAAGCTGGGAACCGCCGCCGCTGTTGGCCCTCCCACTGCCAGTGTGAAGTGCGAGGCTTCCGGGCTGACGCCGCCAAATGAATGAGAGCAGCACGGAGACTGTGGGCCAGCCTGCGCAGCAGAAGTGCAGGAAAGCAAAGAGGGTGGTGACCCAGTGGTGCGAACTGTGCCTGCTGCTGTTGCTCCTGGCGGAACGGCCGGGCGTGGACCTTGACGGCTGTGGCATCGCACCAGGCACATGAAGTAAATTGTCTTCCTCAGCTTCCTGTTCCAGTTGTTGCTGAGCGGGCCCCTTCCCTCTCTGGCTCTGGCTCTTGCCTCGGTGACGCTGACACTGCTGCATGAGGGCTGCCTCGCGCTCCTGCAGTGTGAACTCAGCAGTGCGGTCGATGATGTCCCACGCTCCGAACTCCCGCGCTGTCCAATTGAGCCTGCGCAGGCGCAGGTTAGCGCCTTTCCTTCCCTGCGCTCTCCTCCCGCCATCGTTGCTTTCGCTGCCGCAATCATCCACGACCATGGATAGCAGCGGCAACGCGGTTGGTGCATGCTCGTTTCCGCCGGCGACAGTGGCGGAAGCAGGCAGGCAGGCAAGAGGGGAGAGGTCGAGCAGGATATCGAACAGAGTCGTCTTTTCGCGCAAGATGGCATCGGACGTGACAGCAAGCCAGCCACTTCGCGAGCCTCTCTCCTCCTCCTCTGCGTTGGCACCATTTGCCGCCCTGTGCTCAGCGTCTAGAGCGACGAGGTCATGTACGCTAACGTAGCCTCGCAATCGTAGACCAAAGTCACCGCCCTCACGCTGCCGATGATGATGGTGGAGGTGGTGAAGGTGACCTGAATTTTGTGCGGCTATGTCTTCCAGGAGGACGAGCAAGTTGCTTGCAAATACACATGCCGTTTGCACCATGCCCTCTTGAATTCCATTTCGACCAGCTGCATCCTTGCTGCTGCCGCTCGGTGTGTAAATGAGCACACGTGGGGCTCGCGGTCGCGCTCTAGCTAACGGAGCGATTCCAGAAGCCAAGAGCGACGAGGAGTATGTGCCGGGGAGATAGCTTGGTAATAGTACCTTCAGCAGCTTTAGGAGCAGGGGCCCAAAAGTGGCGTGCTGTGCTGGGAGCGAGTGGATGCTCGCGTGGGATGGTAGAAGGGGTTGTACTTGAGGAGGCCCTGTGAAAATGGACCCGTCGATTAGCGTCGACAAGGCAACAGTCAAGCGCCCGTGCGCCTGCTCGAGCATGCTCGAAACCTGTTTCGCTGCATCTGTATAGTTGACGTCGACCAGATGAGAGGATGGGGACCCTGTGCCTGCGGTAGCGGCAGTGGAATTGGAGAGGTCAAGGTCTGGCTGTGCGTGTAGCAGGAGCGCAACCTCGGCTGCGAGGTGCTGTAAAGCTGGCAGAGCGAGCGTGTAAATCCGCTGACGCACTTTTTCTGACGCTGCTTTTGATTTGAAGAAGGGCGATGGGGATTCGCCGGCTTGTGCGTCCGTGCCTCGATTGAACGGAGCGCTGTCTGCATCGTTGGACAAGAGGACAAGCAAGCTTGCGCTGAACATCCTCGCGCCGCGTTGTCTGTTTGTTGAGCTGCGGGTGGCCGTTCCAGTTGCATCGGAGGGTGCTTGACCGGCAGGATCAAGCCTGAGGTTGCGAAAGACAGCAATCCCTATCCCACTGCGATTTTCAATGCGCTTCTCCGGGGTTGGCGTCTCGAAGAGGCTGTACCGTCAGAAGGCAAGCAAAGGACGGCAGAGATCAGAACGCTGTCCACGGCGAGGCACCGGCAAAAGGAATGAGGAGGCGTGAGAAGGAGGTCCTCCTTGGGAGGAAGAGACATACATGACATCGCTGCTAACCAGATGCCCGCCACTCGGCAAGACCTTCCATTCGAGGCCGTCGGTGTGTAGGCCTGCGTGCAAGCGGAAAGCAGAAGCGAGGCGAGTGCAATAGAGACAGGTCAGTTTTCGGTCCACGCCTGCCCAGGACGACGCTGGGCTGTGTGCTGCGCCGGCTCCGACGCTCACTGCTGGGATAGCAGCACGCCACCTCGTTACCCCTCGTCACGTGGAACTGGGAGAGGAGCAGGCCGATGCTCGGGCGTACGCCAGCCATGGTGTATGCGTGGTGCGTAACAGATGAGCACTTTATGTGTTACGGTCACACCGGCCACGTCTCGCGCTGGGCCGTCAATCACGCTTTTGAGCGCCGTGCCGTACGTCGTATGTCAGACAACACGACCTCTGCGCAGCCTCCGTCAGGCTGACGCGTACCTCGCTTGCTTACTCTCGGTGACTGTCGGATCTCTTGACGCCGGCCCGATGATGCTTTAGAGGCGCGGGGTATGTGAAAAGCGGAGGGCAAGCAGAGTGCCAGACAGTCAGACCTCAGTCACCCTAATCCTCAGGCGGAGCTGTGGGGGAAGTGGAAGATTCGGTGCAACCCCGCGCTCTCACAACTGTGCCACCTAGCCCCTGTGTGGCGTCGAATCTAGTCGAACTCTACACCAAACACAGGCCCAATGCCTCTCCATTGTCGTCTCTTCCGAAGACTCCTCCGAGAAGTCCGAATGCTTTCAATCCTTGCGGAGACCACAACGCAAGCAGGAGAGTCGAGCGGAGGACCAACCGACGGACGCGACCGACCGTTGGAAGAATTTGGGTGTTGGAATGGGTGTGAGACCAGCCCTCGCTTCCCTCCAGATGGAAGGTTCATACATATTCCCAGCCTGTCCCTATCTCGCCGCCACGACGGGGCCTGCATCTCGCCCTGCCTCGGCGCGCGTGGACTAGATTCTAGCGCCACTTGCCAGGGTCTGGTCGGCTGATGAATGGCAAGGCCACCGACTTGACGGATCTGCACATCAGTCAAGTTCTCATCATCCGCTCACTGCAGTCGGCTCTACGGAGTACATACCTAGCCAGCTTCCTATTTCAGCGCAAGCCCGCATGACACGTCAGTCGGACCGGCGATGGCTGCTTTGAGTGACTGACCACATATGTTTTCCAGCGCAGAGCGGGGCCAGTCTTGGCCCCTGTAGATTGACATGCTCAACTTCACGCCTTGCTTGCCCTCTCTGCTTACTTTCTCCGGCCTCTTGCAGTGCAATTCAGTGGCTGGGAGGTCACATCAGCCGCTCAATGATGATCGTCGCGGTATGTAGTCTCTGAGATTGCATCGTCACTCATCATCTTCCTCATTGAGTAGGATCCCTTCGTGAGATTGATATGCTCTGATCTTGGCCCAACTCCCCTCCCTCAAGGGTGTACTTGCGATACGTGACTCTGTACACTGATCCCAAGAGGAGAAGCAAGCGATGCTCGGCTGGCCGACTACTCGTTGCTGACCAAAGGGCCATCGAGCATTCCATCATTCTCCAAGCCTCCTAGCAGGCATCCGCCGATGCAATCTTTCCGTCTCTCATCTTCTTTCCATCTGGTCGACTGAGACCTCAATTGCATTGTCACTCTTTCATCCCTCTCACCATCTCTTCTCCAGGCCGTCTTTTCTTTCATCCCATTCCTTCTTTCCACCTTCCTGCTTCTTCCACCCCTTCGAAAAGTGCCATGCAGTAGATCTCTGGCATCCACACCCTCCATTCCCTTCTCCCAAACTTGCTCCTTTCTGTATCCAGTCTCGGCGACGCGGGTCGCTTCCGAGAGGCAGGTCCCTCTCAACTTGCACGACCAGAGACGCTCGCTCTCCAGCGCATAATCTCTTCTGACCATTTAATCTCTGTTCGCAAAAGATCCGACCTACCACCCTGTCGCTTGGTCCCATCATCGCTGGTCGATTCCCTCGCAACTCCCGTTCTCCAGGAAAACTTTCGATCCCTCTCTATACTAAGCATTCCCACAATGCGAACAACAGCACTCGGCCTCCGGCGTGGTGCCATGAGCACTGCTGATCGCGCCCGTGCCAACTGCGGCTGGCAGGACGATTTCACGGCGGATGCAGAAATCAGAGGCATGATGGACAGCAGCTTCACCCTCATTTCCAAACGTGAGTTCGCTGTCCGCTTCCTTCCAAGGAGGCTTCTTGTTCGGTGCTCTCATACTCCAGGAGCAAAGCCGCTAATCATTTTTCTTTATGCCAAAGACGACGACGTGGGCGCCCTTGCGATTCCCGGCAAAGCCTTTGATCTCGACCTCGATTGCGACATCCACGCGGGCAGTTCGGCTGCCAACCCATTCTCGATGTTTGCCTCTGAGCACGCCTCGCCGCTCATGGATACATGCTCGCCGCTGAGCCAGATTAGTAGCACTCCCTCATCCAACGGCTCCAGCACCGGCGACAGCTTCGACATGGGTGGTAGTGGTGGCGTTGCCGCCAGCGAGCAGTCGCTTTCCCGTCTGAGCGAGAGCGCCGGCATGGCGCGCCTGCTCAACTTTGAGCGCGTCGCCCCAGTCCCAGGCACCAGCGACAATGAAGATGAATTCATGATGGACCTTGCGGCTAAAAGGAAGAAGAGTAGCACAGGAAACAGGAGCAAACACGTGGACAAAGCGGCTGGTAGGACGCTCAGACTTGTCGACCGCCATCTGTCGCCCTCCGCGGACCTTGGTGTTGTCGCGCTTCTCGGCGCAGGGTCCGGGGGCATGAACGGCAGGCTTGTCGCGCCGCGCGGCGATGTCTCGACTGCAAGCGTGGGCAGCGCCAAGGCGAGCTTGAAGGGAAAGAGCAGAAGCCACAACGCCCTTGCTGATATGATTGGAAGCAGCGCTGCTACCAGTGGTCAAGGCCGGGAAGCAGCCGCTGCAACTGCAGCAACTGCAATAGCGGTTGCAACAGGCAGAAACGGCAGCTTTGGGCCATCTGTACGCCTGCGTACTGCTGCTAGTGCCTCGCAGCTTCAGCCTCAAGCAGCGCAAGCGAAAGAGCATGCGCTCGCAGCAGACAAAGCTTCCGTCCCTTCTGGGACCGCGTTGCCGCCATCTTCAGCAACAACTTCTGTTGCTGCTGGCTCTGCCCCCGCTGGCTCGCCCGCTGCCACCTCAGCGCTCTTTTCCCGTCGTGCCAGTACGCGTAGCGCCAAAGGCGAGGGCCCGCTCGTTGCACCTTCCGTACTTTCCGGTCTCACCCTCGCTTCTTCTCCTACCCCGCCCTCTGGCTCTACTCTGTTCTCTTCCACTACTGCCACCACCCTTACTGCAAACTCGGCACAGTTCAGCCCAAGCATGGGCCGGCGCAGCAATGCACTCGCACCCGCAGCCGCCACTGCAGGTGCAGGTACAGCATTGCTTGGCGCTGGCGAGCCGAAAGGCACATTGCAGACGCTCAACAGCAAGAGAGGCGAAGCGGAGCAGCAAGGTGTCTTGCTTCTCCATCACGCGCAGGCGCAGCCACTGAACCAGTCAACCATCTACCACGCTCGCCAGCAGCAAGAGCAGCAGCCAGGCGGCTTTGTCGCTGCAAATACGAAGATTGTCTCGCCTGCAAGCAGCGCTAGCAACATTTCCTCTGCGGGACCGGATACGCCGCATTGGCCGACGGCACATCTGTTCGGCTTGCCGTCCGAGGCGTTGTATTCCCCTCAGCATCAGTATCAACATCAGCAGCAACATCAGCATCAACATCAGCATCAACATCAGCACATGGCCGCCGCCGCCGCTGCTATAGGACCGACGGCAGGTGAAGGACATGCGCCCTCAGCGCCGGCGCGACACCTCCAGACCATCAGCCATGCGCTCTCGCACGGCCACTCTGCCAGCCTCGGCCATGACATCGGTGCCTTTCCTGCTGCGGCTGCTGCGATGGCCGCTGCGGCGCGCAATGCACCGAGCGGCAGCATGCCACGTCGTGGTACGCTCTCAAGTGTGGAGGGCATCGCGGCTGTGCGCGAAGCGTTCGGCCTAGCTGCGGCGCCCCTTTCCTCCCCCTCGTTTGCCGTCCCGCACAGCGCCGGTCCCAGCGTCTTGTCGTTCAACAGCAGCACCCGCGATCCGATCATGTCGCCTTCCCTCGGCTCTTCGGCGCAGTATTACCACCCGTACGTTCTAAAAGCGCAACATGAGGCCCAACAGCACATGCGTCAGATCCACCCCGTGCAGGTGCAGGCCCAGTCCCAGCCGCAGGCTCAGATGCAGATGCCCGTCTCGCCAGACGTGCTCGCAAGCGCGCTTGGCCTGTATCAACCCGCCTCTGTTGCCATCTCTGCGCCTGCGTCTGCAGCAGCAGGGGCCGCATTCGGCTGGCGCGTTCCACAAGTGCCGACGGCATGGGCCGGCTCGCACGCGAGTGGGATGGCCCTGGCAGCAAGTCCCAGCAATTTTGCCACCGCTCTGTCTAGGAAGATAGGGGGCAGCGGCGCAGGACGCAAGATCGCAGCGAACAAGCGCGTCGCATCTCCCCTTTTCAGCGTCAGCGCCGAGCATGCGGTCGTCCCCCCTCGCGCTGCTGCTGACGCGGTGCAACAGTGGGAGTTTGTCAACTACGGCATCGAGGATGCTGAGGAGCTCTGTGCGGCCGTGGCGCCGAGCGGCAGTTACAAAGTGCCGCTGAAAGGCTTTGCCGGCGCCGGCGTTGATGCCTCCGAGGACGAGGAGAACGATAATGAAAATGAGACTGAGCAGAAAGTCGACTCTGCTACTGCTGCCGCCACCGGTGTTCGCTCTTCAAAGGGCACCAAGACACAGCGCAAGCGCAGCAGTGCGGGAAGCCTCGGCGGAAGGGCGAGCCTGTCTCACAAGCGCAGTCGCTCTATCCTCAATTAAACTCTAGGTTGTGCAATGGTATATTGCCCGCCTATTTCCGCCCCACAATGTAGTCTAGTCGCACAGCAGCGTTCAATCGGGGCTTTGCAGAATATACATATCTTCGTAAATCAGACGTCGTGTGGAACCAACCGCACAGAGCATGTCAGATCACTCCGCGGGCGGTGGACGGCATGGTCGGTGGTAAAAGCGGGTGGCATGTCATTCGGTAATCCGAATCCTCTACAAGTCCACGCTGTTCGGGCGGGAAGCCCATTCGATGCTCACGCCCGACCGGCCCTGTAGTCTGACTCCATGGAGATAGCGCTGCGGGAGATATCCGACTGAACCGAGTCGAGGATCTGCGCTGCGGCGCGGTGGTAGTCGGATTGCGCCTTGGCGAGCTCACTGAGGATTCTGATCGGCTCGGGGTTCTCGAGGACGTTCTTCATGAGCCCGATGGCCTCCTCAGTTGCGGCGACCAGCTTGTCCTCGGCGCCCTCGACCTCGGCGCGGTACTGGTCGAGTTTGGAACTGCTCCCGGAGACCTCAGCGGCCTTGAGAGTCTGCTTCCACGAGTCGAGGTGCAGGCGCGCCTCGCGGACGGCCTGGCGTGCCTTCATGGCGAGATTGATCTGGTTGCCGAAGCTCGTCCAGGGATGATAGAAGCCGGTGATGATCTCCTCATCCTGCTTCAAGCGCGCGTTGCCCACCTGGTCCTGCGCCAGCGCAAGCTTCTGCAACGCCTGACCCAGCCGGCTCTCCTGTGCGCCGACGGCCGCGACAGACGTCTTTCTTGTGCCTTCGGCCCCTCCCGCAGCGGCAGCGCTGTTAGGGGAAATCGGGGAGCTGACGCCAACAATCCCCGCCGGCTCGGCGCCAAGCTCGAGTGCGCCGGACGCGGCGGCGCGACTGAAGGCGTGCGCGAGCGTCTTGTGCGTCTGCGCAGGCGCGCTCGTCGGCTGCACGCTCACGCCCATGACCTTGGCCTGTTTCGTTGCCGTCGCGGCCCAGGAGGTGACTGTGTGTCCAAGCGACTTGGTGACCTCGTTGAAAGACTCCTGCACCTGCACAGGGTAGTCGTATCCCTCTGTCTCGTACACCTTGGTCACCCTGCGTATAGAAGGACAAGCATGGGTCGCATCAGCAGCTGTCGCCTCGCGGAAGGGTATACGTCCAACACAAGGGTGGCTGAGGCGCACCGGATGATATTCTGATGGGCATTTCGCAGGGCGTCTACTCGGTGCTCGAGGTCCTTGTATTCTTGGGGAAGCTCGGTAATGTCCTGCGCATCCACCGCTCCAAAGCGCTCTTTTGCTTGTTGGCTCTGCACCCACACACAGGCACAGTTGCCATCAGTTCCATCGAAGTATCCAGTCTACGGCGCGCTGTCCCCAAGCGAGGCCCAACGTCCTCCCAACACAAAGCTCACCAAGGTGCCAAGATTGCGAGTCAGCCTCTCCCCGACGGGGGCCGCATTCTGGGTAAGCTGGGCGGCGCCCTGCGAGACGGTCTGGGTGAACTTGTTCCAGGCTTCCATGGTGGGCGGTATCTCCTGCGTTTGGGTCTGTCTGCTTGCGTACAGTACCGTGCGTCTCACTTCCTGTGTTGCTAACTGCTTTGGGGGTGTTGTGGTATGCGAGATAGTCTGAATACATCTCTGTCCGAGATGGGGCGGGATTGGAACTGGATTTGCATTGTGCGGGTCTCTTTTAGTCGCTATGTGCGGGCGGAAGCGGTACAGGTGGCACTGATCCAGTCTAGTGTCATCCATCCACCCCGTGGAATGCGCCGCACGGGCCCGCGCGAGTGCATGTGTATGGATATAGTACTCAAAGTAGGGTTGCATCCGCCTGCTTGTACGGCTCAGCTTCTTTCTCGTCGCGACAACGCCGCGCCCCTCATTCTGAGCTCGTGGTCCACGACGCGTGCTTCTGGGCAGATTGATCACCAAATCCATCCAGTGCTTCTTGCTGTTCAAGCCCGAGCCATAGCTGGGCCAGCAGGCGTAAGGCAGCCACACCGCCCGAGGACGAGGAGGAAAAGGATTCGAAAGCGCAGCTTGCGAATGGTTCGCACCGGAACGCAGGCCAGCTTTGCCCACGATGCAGTACGCGGTCAACGAGAAGATACTCTGCTTCCATGGGCCTTTACTTTACCAGGCAAAGGTATGTTGTCCTTCTTTTCCATGGGCTTGCGACTTGGGAAGAAGTTATACTTGTGGTTCAACGCGTTATTGCTCTCTTGAGCCCGCCATTTACATTCTATATGACCTGGAATCCGCGCGCAGGTGCTCAAAGCGGAGGACTGGAAGAGCGAAGACAAGAAAAAGGGCCACACCGGACCACACTACTTTGTGCACTATCAAGGCTGGAAGCAGACGTGAGCAAGCTAATACGGGCATGGCATATGCACCTCTTCTCGATGCTCCCCACCTGACCGCTGTTCCGCGCACGTTGCGTCTGAATGCCCTTTACTCTGGTTCGCAGCTGGGACGAATGGGTGCCCGAGTCGCGCATGCTGAAGTACAATGACGAAAACCTTGCGCGACAAAAGGCACTGCAGGACACACAGAAAGCAGAGCAGCAACGGCAGAGGGAGCTGGCGAATCCATCTACGTCTGCATCCAGTGGGGGGGACGTTGCTGGGGAACGGGGAAGACGCGTGTCAGGAGGCAGGGGACTCAAGCGGGGGCGAGACGCAGTCGAGCCGGTGAGTGGTGGCTATTGGCGCTGCGACTTTGCACGCGCACCCGTGCGCTATTATTAGACCAGTCCTGACCGGCAAGCACATTCTGAATGAGATCAGGATGAAGAGTATCAGAAACGTCCAGAGATCCGGATCCAGATCCCAGATGTCCTCAAGCTGCAGCTCGTCGACGACTGGGAGAACATCACCAAGAACCAGCTGCTCGTCCCCGTGCCACGCGAGCCGACTGTGAACATGATCCTGCAAGAGTACCGCGATCACCTCTCCGCGCGCCCTGAAGCGAAGCAGCGCTCGCCGGCGGTGGTGGAGGAGGTGCTAGCAGGCCTTAAGCTCTACTTTGACAAGAGTCTCGGCAACAACCTGCTGTACAAGTACGAGCGGCAGCAGTTTGTTGAGATGCGCAAGCGCTTCGCGGAAAAGGAGGGAGCCAAGGGGAGCGGCGCAGAGGGTGTGGCGGATGCTTCGGCGGCAGTAGCTTCGGTAGCCGCGAATGGGAACGGGGATGTGTCAGCAGCGGCGACGGGAAAGAGGGAGAGGAGGAAAGCGACTGAATATGACTCCGGGCTCATTGGCGGCATCGAGCCTAGCGCCCTGTACGGTGCAGAACACCTGCTGCGCCTCTTTGGTGGGTATTCACGGCCTGCCTACGTGCGACAGCCTTCCTCTTTGGCCACTCCGGACTGAAATGCTTTTCCTTCCCTGTACGTCGGTGATGCTCCCACAGTCAACTTACCGGGAATCATCGCACACACAACCATGGACGTCGAATCCGTCGCCATCCTCAAAGAGCACATCGCAGACTTTTTACAGTGAGTTTCACGAAGCGACAGAACACAAAAGCCCTCTCTGCAATCTCGATATGAGCGTCCTCCGTTTCGCCTTGCGCTGATCCTTTGACTTGCGCGTGCACAGATTCTTGGCGCAGAACAAGAAACGCTTCTTTGCACAGCAGTACGAGGCTGCTAGTCCAGCATACCACCGCATCAGCCAGATTTGACCACATTTTGTACTATCTTCATTGCAACAACTACAAGCAGCCGCGTCTGCTATCGCAATATCGGCGGGGGCATCCTCCTTGTTTTCCTCGATGCCTTTGTCTAGCGGTCATCGTTCAGCTTTACGGAGCGCTCTGCAATCAGCCATTCAGGCACAACTGACAGGTGACGCCACTCGTCTTCCCACTCTTCCAGCGCGAGAATACGCGTCGCCTTCCCATCCGCTTCTATCGCGGCGGGGGAAAGGGGGGGGCAGAAGATGGCGCTCGGGCACCCCTCGGCGGCGGCATCATCGTCGTCGTCATGATCGATGACGATGAGCGGAGTGGACGGGCGCGGCTCGATGATGTTCGATATCAAGTCAGCCAGCATCGCGCTTCCGCGATTAAGCCCCTTATCCTTCCAGCTGTTCTTTCCGCCTTCACCGTCATCATCGACAGTGATGGGAAGGTTGCAGATGCCCTTGACGCCCTGCTCGTTCGCGACGAGCGCAGCGCGCCCAGCGCCTGGAAGCGGCATTGCGTCCTCAGATCCACACCATCTGCAGTCCCGCCGTCGATGAGCGGGACAAAACGCCGCTCGCGGTCGTTCAGCATGTGTTTCGCCGCGAAGCTAGTATCGCTCGATTTCAAGGCGTTCATGGCCATCTGCGTCTATGTCGTGTTCCGGTTACCGCGGCTGTTGGTCGGGGCTCGTTCCACCCGTTGCACACGCAAATGTCAGAAGCTGGTCCTACCCTTTCCCGGGCTGTCAAATTGTTTCCTGCAGCGGTATCAGCCACGTGATGGCCGTGAGATCTGGAAGGGCGTTCCACACCAGACGCAACACCCTTATGTAGCCTTGGACGAGCCCAGCCGAAATGGCAGACAGTCGTACATTCCTGTGTTCGCCGTCGTCGTCCGAGATGGCGATTGTACTTTCCGCGTTCTTTTGCTTCAGGCCCGAAGCACCCATGGGAGACTGAAGCCGAACATGTTGCTGTATGCAAATTTGCAGTCTGGGGGCCAGCCAACAACGAAATTTGAGTGCTGGCAAGCTTGGGAAAATAGCCCCCGCTTCTCACATTTCTCAGCACCGCCACGCATGTTGAAATGCGGTTACTGTCCGATGCGCAGCACGTAGTGCCTATCGCGCACCTCCATATGACCGGTTAGGTAGGACAATGACCTCCAATATCTGCTCAGCAAGCTATGCGTTTTCACCTGCGCGCCAGAAAGCACTGTCCTCCCACAGGGCAAGCATCTGCATAACCAGGAAGCACCACATGTTCAAGCCTCCAGAAGTTGTATTTTTTGGTCAAGAAGGGGTGCTCAAGGGTGTACCTGGCCAGGGCGACGCTGAATCAGCCTCCTTTGGTCGATGAGACGTGCATTATAGCGCCCAATATCAAAAGCTCACCATAGACTGAATGTGCTATCGGTTTTGAGCACGCCAGGCTGGTGCATGTACCACCTGATGTTTCTGAGAATGATGCCCTTGATGGCAAACCAGTCTGCACTATCCTACTGAATGTTTTCCAGGACGACTGCCCTCCAGAATCCGAACATTGCAAAACGGTTGGAGAGTTATCAGTCGAACGGTATAGCATGGCCGAGGGGGTCAAACCAATGGATAAAGTCACCGTCGAAGTGGCTCACCTAGTCAATGGTTGCAAAAAGAGATTTTAGGAAGTCTAAGACGTCATACCTGGAAAAGGTCTTCGTGCCCTGCCTGAAGCGTTGAACGTTCTCAGACAATGTTTCTGTGCAGTAGGATCCCTTATGAACAGCAGGGGCGCGAATTGCATGGCGAACAAGCTAGCGTCATAGACCACCTGGATGACATGATCTCCGGAGGGCCGCCAGCGTACCAGTCTAGCTCGAGCACAAAGGTGTTCATGAAGGCAAGATCATTGTGCATGTCCCTTCATTCGTACTCCGCTGTGCCTACGGCTTGCAAACTGAAGTTAGTCATGACACAGAACCATCGCCAAATGGCTGGTAAGGACGACACATGATTTTAGCTTGCCACGGCTTTGTTCTCCTGCCAAGACATCCGGAACTTACTTCTAGGTATGTCTGTTCTATTGATGGCACAAGTCAATTTGCGATATTCCCTCGAGGTTTCTGATTGAGCGGCTCCCAGAAGACGTCTGGCAGCGCGCTGCGAGCAAAGCCGATGGAGCATAGCTCGACCATGCGCTGATCTTGATCGAGTTTGTAAAGCCAAAGGTCGGGGTGCGAAGGATATATGCCTTTCATGGATTCTTGGACACAACTGCAGCAAATGCGACCGACACTAGGTCCAGGCAGTTTCGAATTTGCGCGGAGAACGAGGGGAAGCACTACCAGGGCCCCGATTGTAGCCCTCCAGCTCAACTCTGGTCTTGTCGAAATGTGCCCGGGTGTGACTGAGCTTGATGCGCTGGGGTGCTTTCACCTCCATCTTGGGCTCTGTCATCCGCACCGCCATCAGCGGGTAGAAGAGCAGTGAGCAGGTTGATTGTCAGTCGCTCAACGCCTGAGCGGATGTTCAAAAGGTTGGACACGATGTGCGCAATGCGTTGCTGCGAGGCCGTCATGGTCAAGCCTTGGCAATGAGGATGTTTCGACCGGGCGGGGGAGTCAAAATGTTCGCACAGCGAGGGCGATTTGAAAGTACAATCTCGCCCATGGATATGAATGGTCGAATGGTAGCTAGTACATTGTATGTTTAGCCGATGCAGGGGCTGTTGAAGATGCAACCGCAGGATGGTCGTCGTCGGAGAGTGTCCATCAGCCAATTGACTGATGGAGTTATGATCTCATCAGCGTGGGGAAAACTGTGGGGCCGTGGGGGGAGCGTGGGGTGCATTCTCTCCTTTGCCAGGGAACAGAATCAATTGACACAATCGGTGCAACACTGGTAGGGTATTGCTTCAAGTCCCCGAGATGCGGAATGCTTGAGACGGCACAGCAAAAAATTTGGCCTTTGCTCCCCCCTCTCGGACAAGACCTTAACGAACCTTGACGAGTCCTTCAGATGAACCAGCTCTTCCTCCTGACATTCGCAGTCGTCTAAAGGAAGCTTGCTTGTCGCTGGGCTATTAAAGGCAAGCAGCTATTAGGCGATTTGAAAAAGAGGTCGAACATCATGGTGCGAGATTTCCGACCGAAGGACAAGGGCTCCAAGCCTAATCGCTTCAAGAAGCAGCAATCTGCAGGTAGTGGGGCTGCAGGCAATGGGGCTACAGGCAACAGGGCTGCAGGCAATATGGATGCAGACACTTTCAAGAAGACGAGTCAAGGAGGCTTCAAGAAGCCGAGGCCTTCCTTTGATAACAACAAGGCCAAGCCGTCATTCTCGAAAGATGGGAGTCCCGGTAGGAGACCATTCAAGAAAAATGATACCCCTGGTTTCTCGGACCGAAACAGCCTTGCGAATAATTCTGTCTCCGACTCGTCGCCTTTTTACGCGCTCGCATCCAAGGCCGGCGAAAAAGTGAAGGGAAATATGATCTTCACAGCACAGCCGTTGTGGATGCCTATGCTGCTCGAACCTCTACCCAGCCAAGCAAGCTCGGCGCCTTCCTCTTCGCAAAAAGGCCAAGCCACGCCTGCCCTTTCGGAAGCCGATATCTCTGCAATGTACGCTCGTGGTGAGCGCGTCCTGCACGAAGATAATGCTCGCTACTCGTCCTTGCTCTATGGAACAGGAGGAGATGGTCACAGCGGCAAGCAGGCTGCGAACTTGGGGTCCCTCGGTACGCTCTCCGCATCCGATGCTCGTTTCATTGCTTCCTTGCTCTCCTCCGCAGGCGGTGGCGAGTCTGGCGGATCAGCTGCAACGCTCTCGGATCGCGTATCGGCTTTGACACTTCTCGCGCAGTCTAGCCCTTTGCACAATCTCGCTGCTCTCGATCGTCTGTTTGGAATGTGCAAGAAGAAGAGCAGGCAGGAGAGCGGTCGCGCAACCCGGGCTTTAGCTGACTGGCTCGCATCTCCTGGAGGTCTGGGACCTGCCCTTGGCAAGGGAGGCCGCAAGCTGCGCTACTTCCGAGACCAACCGCTCCTGCCTAGAGTTGTCGCTGCTTCTCGTCCACCTGCAGGAGTCGATGGGGGCAAAGCAGAGCGGAGCATCGATCAGCACTTGGGTCTCTTTGTCTTCGAAGACTACCTCAAAAAGTTCTACTTTCACTTCTTGCAGCTCTTGGAAGCTCAATCGCACGACACTCTGCCCTTTGTGCGAACCGCATCCGTCTCGCAGATGTTTCACCTTCTGCGTGACCAGAGTGAACAAGAGCAGAACTTGCTCAGGCTGCTCGTCAATAAGCTTGGCGACAACGAGAAAAGCGTCGCCAGTCGCGCCAGTGGACACCTCCTCGAGCTGCTCAACGTGCATCCTGCCATGAAAGCTATTGTCGCAAGGGAGGTTGCACAAATCATTTTCCAGGCCTCAGCAGGCAAACCACAGCTCCCACATACACCAGAAGCCAAAGGCAAGGGAAAGGCGGCTTCGGCTGGCGCTGATGCTGTCGCGAACTCGAAAGTCAATCTCCATGCTCGATACTATGGTGTTCTGACGCTCAACCAAACCATGCTGACAAGCAAGGACAAAGATGTTGCAAACATGCTCGTAGAGCTGTACTTTGACTTATTCGAGGGCCTTCTCGAGCAGCAAGCTCACGTTGATAAGGATGAGCGGCGCAAAGTTGGAGGCGATGGTGAGGCTGATGGCGCTGCTGAGGCAGCCGACGGAGGTCAATCTGCGAAGGAGAAGAGGCCGCGGTGGAAGGACAGCAAGAAGTTTGGAAAAGGTGGGAAAGGCTCGCAGCCCCTGAAGAAGAACACTATGGGCGTCGATGAAGCGCATTCCAAGATGGTCGCCGCGATCTTGGCCGGGGTTCGCAGAGCATTCCCTTTCGCAAGGCTAGGCAGTGATATGTGAGTTCGAAATATGGAATAAGCCCCCCGCAAACCACATCTGTCTGACCTGCGCCTGCTCGCAAAGCTTCGATAAACACATGGCAACACTATTCCGCGTCACACACACCGGGTCGTTCAACATCTCGATTCAAGCTCTTCAACTCATCTTTCAAGTGGCAGTCTCAGCCACCCCACCCGGTGAGCGAGCGGACACAGACATCCGTGTCTCTGCCATTTCGTCTCTCGGGGATCGCTTCTATCGCACGCTCTACGATTCGCTTCTGGACGCGCGCCTTGCGACGTCTTCCAAGCAGGCCATGTACCTCAATCTGCTGTTCAAGGCGCTCAAAGCGGATGAAGATCCTGATCGCAAGAAGGCGTTCATCAAGCGCATCTGCCAGGTGCTCTGCATGCACGATCCGTCCTTTGTTTGCGGCGCGCTTTTCCTCCTTGGAGAGCTCTTCAAAATCAACCCTGGCTTCAAGGGCATGCTGGACGACCCGGAGGAAGACGACGAGGAGCATTTCGTAGATGTCAAGGACGACGACGAAGAGGAACAGGATGACGAAGCAGGGCAAGGCAAGCAGGAGGGCTCCGCGCTGGCAATCACGGCAAATGGAATCAGCCGCGTCGCGTACGACGGCAGGAAGCGAGACCCGAGATTCGCAGGTGCACAGATCACTTGCTTGTGGGACATCGTGAGTACCAAAATGCAGCTCCTCAAGAGGAACCACTTGCTCACCCCATGTTACTCTTCTTTTACAGCTTCCTTTGACCCAACACTTCCACCCTTCGGTTGCATTGAATGCCCTTCAATTGCTACAGTCGCAAGACGTGACGTCGAATGCGGATCTGTCCCTGAATACCCTCTCCCACTTCCTCGACCGCTTCGTCTACCGCAATCCCAAAAAGACTCCTGTCAGCTACAAAGGCACAAGTATCATGCAACCAGCGGAGGCTGCTTCTGGTCGCGGCGTTGCTGGCCTCGAAACGGGTGTGATCAACATCCGAGGCAAAGGTTTGGCTGCTGGTGAATTTGTTAATAGCGAGAAGTTCTGGAAAAAGGAGAAGGACAACGTCCCCGTCGATCAGCTGTTCTTCCACCAATTCTTCAACCAAAAAGCCCAACGCGAAGGCAGGGAGAGCGGGAAAGGCGGTGAAAACGCAAACGAGGGTGACGACATGGAGAGCGAATCTGAAGGCGAACACACGGCACCAGCGGAGAATTACAACGAGAGCGATCGGTCCGCAGCAGACGCTCCGGACGGAGTTGATGCCGGTATGTCGGACACCGACTCGGATGAGGCAGAAATTTGGGAAGCGATGAAAGCATCGATGCCAGGCCGAGGTGACATGGACGATGACATGGGCATCTCCGACGAAGAAGATGAGGACGACGATGATCTCGCTGCCTATGATTACAGTGATAGTGAGGAGGACGAGGAAAGCGGCGAGCCGCAAGTCGTGGAGGGCTTCGAGGATGCCATGGAAGGGACAAGCAAAGAGGATGATACGGAGAGCACGAGTGAAGCAGAAGATGACGAGGACACGCTGGCAGACGATCGAGAACCTCAAGACTTTGGCAATATCCTCGACAATGATTCCGACGGAGATGAAGGCATCTTCGAAGAGGACGAAGACGACCTGCTCCCCTTCGCCGACTTTGACGACATCGAAGCGGAGTCCAAGGGCAAGGCGACGAAGCGTGGAGCAGAGGATGAAGGGGAGGCTGAAGAGAACGAGAAGGAAATGCTCAGCAAGGGGCAGAAGAAGCGGGCGCTCAAGAAGCAAAGGAAGGAGATGCCGGTCTTTGCCAGCGCGGACGACTATGCGCACATGCTAGGGTCTGACGACGAGAGTGACATGTGACCGCATTACACAACTGTGCATCGCACCTAGCGCGTTGCAGTCATAGGCTTGGATGACTGCCATGAGATGCAGCCCTTCATACTGGCTTCTACTTCCCATATGTATATTCTTTTAGGGAGAGTAGCGACTCTCGGTTCGAATTGAATACTCTGGTTGCTGGGGAGAACAGGAGAGAACGAGGAAATAAATCGAACTTCGAGATCTCGATAATCGGTTCCCCAACTTCAAAGGCAAACAAAGCAAACAAACCTTCAGTACTTATTGAGCTTGAATCATTCTGGAGTGGGATATAACACCGTTCGTCTTCTCAGCCTTACATTGAAGTCACTTTCGTGCGTGTCCGGCCGCTGACGCCATCGCTTCGTCGCTTCAGTGCGTCACTTAGGCCCAGCATGACGCGTCTCATCCCCGTCGATGCTTTGATGCTGGCCACCAGGGCCCTGATCTTTGGTCTTTGGTCCATCACTCCAATATGCTGGCTGTACATCATCGCCTTCTTTTTGCATGAACTTGGCTACTATCCTTCTTCTATCCTGCCGGAGGGCGTTCTCAGATTCGACTTTGACCGCAATGTCACCTCGAAAGGGCTCTTAGCGTACTGCCTGATCGAGAACGCGTTCTCGATCTATCTACATATCCTCAAGCGGAGAATTCAGAAGCCTGGACCTCGGCCAATCTATGGCAGGCGCTTCCTGTGCTATGTATTTAGCCGAGCGCTAGAGGGAGGCCTTGGCTCGAAGCCCTATGGCAGCTTCAATCCGACCGCCAATGGCGACAGTGCCGCAAACAGACCCAACCGAGGAGCGAGTGTGTATAACCTGCGCAAAAGGCTGGCTCCCACAACCCTGGAGCCGATCACTGTCATTGAGCAGCCGGCCCTCAAGCCACGGTCCCCCGGCACAATTTCTCCATCGCTTGGCCAGACCGAGGATGAGAAGGCGAAAACAGCACGCATCGCCCGCCTGCGCTCCGTGTCATACGTTCCTTCCTTCGTTGATGGTGACCTGCACCGCGATGACCCTCGCGCCAAGACTTTTATGGACGAGTACAGGCGCTGGTTCTGGAACGTCCCCATCGATGATCTGACACAGAGGGATGTCGAGCACTGGCTCGCGTGGTCGCTCTACGGGACCACCCTCGAAGAGATTGAGGCGGAGAGCAAGGCACCAACCTCCAAGCAAAATGATGATACTGGGATACGCGTGCGCAGCTTCAGTAGCCCCGCACCACCGCAATGGTCCGAACCCGGGGGAAGAAGGCCAATACTGCGCAGCGTGCCCAGCAGCGCATCTACTCTCTCGGAAGAAGGTGTGCGAAGTGTCAAGGCAGAGCCAGGGGAGTGGGATGACCCCGTACGAGGGACGCGGCTTGATTTCCTGCATTATTGCCGCGAACTCATCGAAGCGAGGCAGGGCTTCACACTTCCAGAACATCCGGCGGCATGTTCACCTGCTCACACCAATAATGGCCCGAGGATACGGACGATGCGCTTGACGGTCGATCCTGTGCGCGTTGTATCGCGGCCATTTGTCCTGTACGCGGTCACGAACACACTTTCATGGCTGGTCATCCGCAAAGCGATTTGGGGCGGTTTCAAAAAAGAGCGGAGAGAGCGGCTCGAATACCTGATCTACCGGCCTCCAGGGTGGACACCTGCAAAAGCCATCAAAGACGGTACTTCGAAATATCGGCCTTTGCTATTCTTGCACGGATTGGGAATCGGTCTTGCACAGTACATCGCGGTGGTGGACATGTTTCTGCACGACACGGAAACAATGCAACGACCCATCCTTATCCTAATCCAGCCGTCCATTTCCCAGAATATTTTCTCCAAATACTTCCTCGCCCCTCTCAAACACCACGAGACGACCGGAACGCTGCGCAAGATCTTCCGATCGGAGGGATGGGATGTGCAGGGCTGCCACATCGACTTGCTCGGCCATTCATGGGGGACCATCTGCTCCGCTTGGGTTCTAAAATGCTTTCCGGGACTCATACAGAGGACCTGCTTGGTGGATCCTGTCTGCTTTCAACGTGAGTATTCCTTGTAGCTTGCAACAGAGGTACTTGAAGACAGGGTATGCTTACCATGACCATGTCGCCTGTGCCATTTTCAGTCTGGGTACCGCACGTCTGCGCCAACTTTGTCTATGTGAGCTTTACTCTCTTGCCGATTGAATATCAAGCTGCACAGCACTGATCCGTGATCACTTGATTCTGTGCAGCTCCGAGCCGATACACCTATGAAGCTTATTCTGCGGTACTTTGTCGCCCGCGAAGTGAGAAGCGCATGCCAGCATCAGCGCCATTGTGTGCGCCTTGTGTTGATCATCTTCCTTCCGATGTCGCTGCAGGTTGGCACTGCTAACGTTCTGTGCCGCCACTTTGACTGGCCTTCGAACATTCTATGGCCAGAAGAGGTGAGTCCCCTGATGTTTCCCGGGCCATTCACAAATATGCCCTGACAGGGCCGGGCTTCCGCGCCCCGTTACGGCTCAGATCCTTCACATCGATGATCCAACGCAGACACGAATCCTCCTCGCGTCCGACGACGCGATCCTCAATTCGGAAGCCAACCACCGGTACTTGGTAGAGCATGGGATGCGAGACGAAAAGGACGGCGGCGGTCTCTTTGTCGGGCAGGGCATGGTGCATGGAGAGCTACTGATGCATCCGGGCGTCGGCATGCAGAAGGTCAAAGCGTGGATAAAGGGGGAGTATCTCTAGGAGAGCAGAAGGCTCGCGTCAGGTCGCGTTCGTCTGTATGGTCCTGTCGCAACATCGAAGCTCTCAGTTCCCACATATGTAATGGCGCGAAGATGCGTACACGTCCTCCCGTTTGGCGTCGTACGGTCGGTTGGATCAGAAGTTAATGGCGTGAAGAGTGGTTGGTCAGATGGCTTTGTCAAAGCGTCAACTACTCAACATCCAGATGGACTTCGCCTCGTTGAGCTCCTTCTGGGCTTCAAGATCGAGGGTCATGGTCTCGAGGGGACCCGTCCAGGCCTCCACTATCCAGCATCCAGCACGCGAGCCTCGAGTTGCGATGACTCTCGAGCGACGAGCTGATGAGAATGTATTATGACATCACATTTGTACATGCATGTACATCGGCACGTAGGCCAGCACTGACCACAGGCAGGCACATTGGGTCGCAATCACTGGCAAACAAGGGCTATTATATAAGCTCTTTTCTGTAATTATTAGGCAAGTACATGCACACCTGTCATAGCCTGTTGCCGCTCAAGGTAGAGTTGGCCCGGAAACTGCACTGGCCTCCACCAGACACCTCGGAATCCCGGTAATTTCCGAGCCCCTTTCCCCAAGGACTTTCCTGAGGCCGACAAACACTCCAAAAATCACCGGGTCTAGGTCGCAGGTCCAGCCTCTCTGGGGGCATAGAGCGAGCAGTGCCATAATTATCCATCTTACTAGCAAAGTACGGGGGTGGTCATAAAGAAGCTTTCCGGGAGTTACCAGAACTCGATTTCAAGCAGCTGCTTTCCAGAATGTCTACGAGCCTTTCCGGGGAGCTTTTGTTTCCGTAACCCGGTATTTGCCATGTTTCCGGGCCAACTCTAGCCCATGCCCCCTCACCTCTGCACGTGCCAGGAACCAGGTACATACACACCGCACACTCAATCTCAATACGCTGTCGGTGAGTTATGCAAGGCTAACGCGGCGCAGGACGGCCGACGCTTTTTACGACGCCGCAGTTTTTCGACTAAATAACCAAGAACGCCCCCAGGCCCAGGCCCTTTCCCTGCCCCTGCAAGGAGATGTCCCCACGTGACTTTTCCTCTGGTACTTGATGAAAGCAACCTTGTCGTCGGCATGCATGGGCGCGGCACAAGCACTGAGGGGAATTCAAACTTCAGATGATGATAAACAGACTGGCGTAATGGTAGGTAGGCGAGGAGAGTTTTACACATCCCTGATGAGGACCATCAAACGCAGACCCGAAGGTGGAGTGGACGAGCACCTCAAATAGCGGGGCCACGGATCCATCGTCAATGCCCCAACATCTGCAATCCGCCTCCCGCACGTTGAACGCGAGTGGCCTCTCATCCTTTAGCTGTCAAGCTCACTCGCGCTCTCCTTGGTGTGCTCGCCGCCTCGCAGACACAGGATGACCGACGAAATACAACCAGCGCCGCCCTCGGCACCGTCTGACAAGGCGCAAGTTGCGGTCGTTCACCTGTCTCATGACGATGGCGCCATAACGGCTAAGGTCGATGCGAGCGTACTGGCTGAGCCCGTCGACCCAAAGCAAGCTCGCAAGGCCAAACTCTCCGACATGTTTACTGTTCTTGCCTCTGGCGCTGCTCTAATATCCGACGGCTACCAAAACAACGTTTTAACGCTCGTCAATGTGCTCTTCGCCAAGCGGTACGGCTCCAATGTATACAACAGTGATATCTCGACGCGAGTGTCGAACGCATTGCTGGTAGGCGCGGTGCTCGGTCAAGTCACTGTCGGTATCATCTGCGATCGCGTCGGGCGAAAAAGCGCCATCCTCATCACTACAACGCTGCTCGTAATTGGTGCGATCTTCGCGACGGCTGCGACGGCCGTGCATGGCTCCACGAATGCGCTCTTCTGGTGGCTCACAGTCTCCCGCGGCGTAGTCGGCTTCGGTGTCGGGGGCGAGTACCCCGCTTCGAGCGTCAGCGCGTCGGAGGCTTCGAATGAGAGGTATGGCCAAAAATCGCGCTCATCCGTCTTCATCGCTGTCACCAACGTCGTACTCTCGCTCGGCGGCCCTTTCGCCGTATCAGTCTTTCTCATCGTACTCTCCGCCACTGGATACTCCAACACGACCCAAGCCTGGGACCTGAAGCGCCTCGACATCACTTGGCGTGTCTGCTTTGGCTTTGGCGCGCTTCTGCCACTGAGTGTCTTCTGGTTTCGATGGAGGATGCTCAATTCCAAGCTGTACGTTGTCCCATTTCCTTGTCCGGCCTCTCGCTCGTCCACGTTTTGAGGTCTAAAGACGCCTTCTTTTTGGAATGCTCAGCTACCGCGCCAACGCGATCAGGCAGAATGTCCCTTACTGGCTGGCGCTCAAGAAGTACTGGCCACGACTGGTCGGCACGACTGTCGTTTGGTTCTTGTGAGCGCTCTTTCATCTGACTCCGGCATGATGTTCTGTCCTCACGCTTTATGCCTATCTGTTCTCGGCAGATATGACTTTGTAACCTTTCCCAACGTACGTAACAGGTTTCATTAAGAACGGGCTTCGCTGCTTACATTTCTCACTATTCATCATCCGCAGGGCGTCTTCTCGGGCACGATCATATCCACCATCATACCTGGAGCGACCCTCAAGCAGACAGCCGAATACCAGCTCCTGCTCAGCTCTATCGCTCTGCCCGGCG
Source organism: Tilletiaria anomala UBC 951 (assembly GCF_000711695.1). NCBI lineage: Eukaryota > Fungi > Basidiomycota > Exobasidiomycetes > Georgefischeriales > Tilletiariaceae > Tilletiaria > Tilletiaria anomala. The sequence continues at coordinate 24,107 of NW_013546930.1, read as the reverse complement.
CACTGCTCGGTCCCTTCCTGATCCGCTGGCTCGGCAGCAAGTACCAGCTCATGCTTGGCTTTGCAGGATACTTGGTCGTTGGTCTCATCATCGGCCTGTCCTGGAACCACCTCATCACTGTACCCGGCGCTTTCGTGTTCATGTATGGCATGCTGGCGAGCATGGGAAATGCAGGGCCCGGCAGTGTATGCGTGAGTAATGCGCGGCTGATGTGCCAAATGCTTGCTGGAGCACGCGACTGACCTCCATTCACGTAACGTTCTTTCCTGCCCTCTTTTAGGGTCTCATTGCTTCTGACAGCTATCCGACTGCGCTTCGTGGCTCTTTCGTGCGTTTTATGAGCTCTCCGAGCGTAATGATTGCGCATCGACTAATGTGATGCCCTTCGATTTCACAGTACGGATTTTCGGCTGCCATTGGTAAGGTTGGCGCAGCAGTTGGTACTCAGGGTGAGCCTGGGCGGTTTCGGCACACCTGTGCCCCTGTCGGGTTGATTTGCGTGGTACTAACATACCATTCTCCTCTTTTCCACTTCTACAGCCTTCCTGCCTATCCAAAAGAACCTCGGAAAACCCGCGACGTTCTACTTTTCCGCCGGCATTGGCGTCCTGGGCATCCTGATAGCCTGGTTCTTTGTCGTCGACACGGCCAAGCTCGACCTAGCCATGGAGGATGAAGAGTGGCGGCAGTACCTCCTCGCCAACGGCTGGAATGGATACATGGGAGATGGGACTGTGCCAGAGCACAATGCGAGCGATTTCGTGCCGTCACTCGCCGCTTCGTCCAAGGCGACACGCGAAGAGATGTGTGACTTGGAGGATGCGGAGCAGGCACAAGATGCAGAAGGCGTCCAAGGCAAATAGATTGTGCATTCCAGTGTATTTGCTTCCTTGCTTGCACATGTGTCTACAAACTGCTTCACAGGGTGTATGCTGACATGCTATGGCCTAGATTTTGAATACAAATTTATTTGCGTTCCCTCCAGCTCGCGGCAGATCCGAGTCAGGAGAAGTCCACAGTGACAGGAGGAAGCAGGCTTTAGCTTGTACATTGGTGTGTTTTTCTGATATGCAGCCCTGCTGTCGTCTCGTCTTTTCCGTAGCATGTGCTCCGTAATATAGCCAAAAGTTGTATGCATTGATGCGGTAGAATCAGTAAGCAATGTGTATGTTGTAGGTGCTTGCAGCAACATGTGCTCTTCGCAGTTCGCCATCCACTGCGCACGACAGACTCGCGTTACAGATTTTGATTGCTACACCGAAGAGTTCTCGTACTGAAACGGATTACCAAGGGTTACGAGGTTCAGATGTACACAGTGCATAGCCGTCAACTTGCCGCTGCTCGACAAACGAACCGATCAGGCGCTGAGGCGGTAAGGCGGTGAGTGCCTGATGGGTGAAGCGGTGAAAGAAGGGCTGTTGTGCCTTGGTGGACATGCTGGTTTTTGCGACGGCGCGTGTCTTGAGTGAGCGTGACTCGTATATATGCATATTGCAAGTTGTACGCGACGCGTCTCTGAGCTGGAGTCGCGTCGCGTACAGCGCGTGAACCTGCTTCTCCTCAAGTGTGACCTGGTCTCGCTCTCCCTTGCTCATCGCTGTCATCGATATTGCTTCTATGATCCTTTCCCAGCATCCTTTTCTTTGTCTTCGTCCAACATTCGAGCCACACCATTGGCCGGCTTCTAAGCGTTCTCTCACAGAGACGACATACACATAGCAGCGGTCGGTATTATGGATGCTTTCCCAGTCGCCCCTCCCGCCGGCCCTGCGGGTGCAGGCGCCGCAAACTTTGACCCACTCGCATTCGCAGCTGGTGGTGTCGTCAACACCAACCAGAATGACCAGATGGACGAAGATGCAGACCTTGGCGGTGCCGGTGGCGGAGCAGGTGACGAGGACGAGTCCACTGCATCAGGCCCCACCACCCGAAGAATCGGACGCCAACAGCAACACATCACCATTGACCAGATCCCCACTGTCACCGACGAGGTCGGCGACAAAGTCCGAGAAGGCTTTGCAGACTTTTTGGAGAAGTGAGTGCGCTACTGGCTGATGCCATCAAAAAGAGCGAGAATCACGCTGATCACCTTTTTGCACCCTTGCTCCCTGCTAGTTTTGCCGAGGAGCCCATCTCTGGATCTCAAGACCCTGACGGCGACCGAGCCGGCGCACCCATCTACATTGAGCAGATTCGCGCACTACAAGAGTACGACAAAACTACCCTTTTCGTCGACTTTACTCATGTCGTACAGCACGAGGAGGTCCTCGCGCGAGCAATCAGCGAGCAATACTACAGGTGTGTCAATTCACGGAGTTACTGTAGCGAGGACACTTGGCTGATGTCGCGCTCTCATAGATTCCTGCCCTACTTGCGCCGTGCTGTCCTGGATCTCGTGAGCACCTACATCCCCAACTATCTCTACATCAATGCACATGCAGCAACAACTGCATCATCGGGGCTTGTCCTGCGCGACTTCAATATCGCCTTCTACAATCTTGGCCTGGTCTCGGGTATCCGTGAGTTACGCACAGAGAAGGTTGGCCGGCTGTTGTCCATTAGCGGCACTGTCACGCGTACATCTGAAGTGCGCCCTGAGCTTCTGTTCGGCGCCTTTACGTGCGGCGAGTGCAAAAATGTACAGCGGGATGTCGAGCAGCAGTTCAAGTACACAGAACCGGTCATGTGCAAGGCGCCTGGCTGTCAGAATCGCCGCGAATGGCAGCTCAATGTCGAGCAGAGTAGATTTTGCGACTGGCAGAAGGTGCGCATTCAGGAGAACGCCAACGAAATCCCAACTGGAAGCATGCCTAGAAGGTAGGTATTCGAAGTTTGTCGCTTTTTTGCGGGCATGGAGCTGATTTAAGAGTGACTCGGCAGTATCGACGTCATTTTGCGCTCAGAGGTCGTAGAGCGAGCCAAGGCAGGAGACAAGTGCATTTTCACCGGAACATTCATTGTCCTTCCCGACGTCTCTCAGCTCGGAATCCCAGGCATGAATGCTCAGATCCAGCGCGAGAGCAACGGCGGTGGCAGACAAGTCGATGGTGTCCCCGGCTCAGGTGTTTCCGGGCTCAAGTCCTTGGGTGTACGCGACTTGACGTACCGAACCGCTTTCCTCGCCTGCATGGTGCAAAGCGCAGACGCGCGCGGGAACAGCGACATTCGCGGCGGAGGTGAAGCGGAGGAGACCACCAGCGCTTTCCTCGATTCGCTCACCGAGGCCGAGAGGGAGGAGCTTGAGGCGATGGTCAGCAATGAGAATATCTATTCGCGTTTGGTCCAGAGCATTGCCCCAACAGTATACGGTGAGTTGAACCTTTGCAACAACACCAGCTAAATCCTTATCCTCACACATTCATCTCCCTTTCGGCAGGCCATGAAATCATCAAGAAGGGTATCTTGCTCCAGCTCATGGGAGGTGTGCACAAGCAAACGCCAGAAGGCATTCATCTGAGAGGTGACCTGAACATCTGCATCGTCGGTGACCCCAGTACGAGCAAATCACAGTTCCTCAAGTACGTTTGCGGCTTCTTACCGCGTGCGGTCTATACTTCCGGTAAAGCCTCTTCTGCTGCCGGTCTTACAGCCGCAGTCGTCAAGGACGAGGAGACGGGAGACTACACAATCGAGGCAGGAGCCCTGATGCTCGCCGACAACGGCGTCTGCGCCATCGACGAGTTCGATAAGATGGATGTCAGCGACCAGGTTGCCATTCATGAAGCCATGGAACAACAAACCATCTCCATCGCCAAAGCCGGTATTCAAGCGACACTGAATGCTCGAACCTCGATCTTGGCTGCTGCCAACCCGGTCGGCGGACGGTACAACCGCAAGCAGACGCTGCGCGCCAACGTCGCCATGAGTGCGCCCATCATGTCTCGTTTCGATCTGTTTTTCGTCGTTCTGGACGAATGCAACGAGGTGACCGACATGAACATTGCTCAGCACATTATCAACGTCCACCGGTTTCGAGATGCAGCTATCGCACCGGAATTCAACACGGAGGCGATCCAGCGGTATATCCGCTATGCGCGCACCTTCCAGCCGAAACTCACGCCGTCCGCGAGCGACGTGTTGGTGGAGAAGTACCGCTACCTCCGTGAGGACGACGCTGGTGCTGGCAAGAACTCGTACCGCATCACCGTCCGTCAGCTTGAGAGCATGATCCGTCTGTCAGAAGCAATCGCGCGGGCAAATTGCCGACCAGACATAACCCCGGCGTGCGTACGAGAGGCGTACGGTTTGCTGCGACAGTCCATCATCCATGTCGAGAAGGACGACGTCGACTTTGACGATGAAGATGAGGACGAGGAGCAAGTGGGCAACGAGAATGGCCTCGTGGATATCAACAGGCGACAAAGCAGCGCTCTTCCCACCTCGTCTCTACACGGAGGCGAGTCGATGGAGACAGACGATCAAGAGGCTCGCGCCGGCACGGGAGCGCCCGAAGCGGGCCCTTCCACAGCACGTGTCCTGTCTACAGATGCTGCCGCTAATGCGATCACTCCCAGCAAGACGAAGCTTCGCATCACCTACGACCGATACATGGAGGTAGCAAATCTCATTATGATGCGCGTCGCCGAGATCGAGCGCGAGCGCATGCGCGGTATCGACCGTGAGGAGTTGATCCAATGGTACTTGGAGCAGCGCGAGGATGAGTTGCAATCTCTCGAGGAGATCGACCAGGAGAAGGAGCTCGTAGCCAAGGTTATCAGCAAGCTCATCAAAGACTTGTCGCTCATCCAGATTGATGCGGAGGACACACAAGAAGATAGCGGCAGCCCGGTCCAGGCGACCATACCGAATCAAGAAAGCCAATCGGCCGGTCAAGCGGCGACCCCAACGCCGAGGAAAGTTATCATGCTGCACCCTCGCATCGATATTGACTCTCTTGCGGAGGCGAGCTCGGCGTGATGGCGGTCGAGGACTCGGATGCCGTCTATTTCGGCAATCGCCAGCGATTCCTCCGTCTTTGGGATGACGTTTGTATTATAAATCATTGGGCGTTCATTATTGTTTCATTGCACAGAGCCACAGGCGGGCCGCGTGGTTGACGAGAGGGTCTCACTTTCAAAATATAGTACTTTGGATGCAAAATTGAAGAGCCGTTCACCAGTTTAGTTCCCGGGCAGCCTTTCCCAAGAACCAGATCGGGAACGCGTGTTTGTAAGAGGGATAGCTGATCATACCTGGTTGAGGTCAAGGTCGTCAATGTCAGTAAGGAAGCGCTTAGCCAGGACGGGTAATGGTGCGCTCAATACTCACAATTGCGATTGAAGACGCCTTCGATGAGCTCCTGGTTCCATCTACCATCTGGCTGCTGGCGAGACATGATTAGCCGTACCGCACGCTTGATGGGCTCAGGATCGGCCTTGTGGTAATTGGCATGCAAGAGCGCGATACCGGCCCACGCGGTCTGGACCACTTGCGATGTCGGCGCTTGCACGTATTCGCCAGTGACACAAGACTGTGCGGAGATGCGGAGGAGCAGATTGTGCATCAGTTGCTGTGCTGCAAGAAGACCTTCCATTTTCGCAGCTTACCTCATACGTCTCGCCCCATCCGCCATCCTCCATCTGTTTGCTCAAGAGGAATTTGCACGCCATTTGGACTTCCGGTGTGTTGTCGTATGTCAAACCAGCCGAACGCAGACTCTCGAGCGCAAAGACAGCACCGTAGGTGAAGGCGATGCCCCAAGATCCTAGCCAGCTGCCATCTGCACGCTGAATAGAGAGGATGTACTTGACGGCAGCAGCCACGGTGCCGTCGATGTCTTGTCGACGGTACTCGGAGATCTGACGGAACTTGAGCAGGCCCGTGATAGCAGACGTGGTGCATTCGGCGTATTCGTACTCTACCATCTGAGAAAGATTATGAAAAGCCAGACAAGATCAATCAAAAGTCATACTCAGACACCGTCTGGCTCAGCCTAGCAAAGCATTCACAATATCACCAAAGACTTCAGCTGGATTGATCCACTCGAGCAGCTTGGGTCCGTTGATAGTCTCGTACGATGCAAAGCCTCCACTCGGGTTCTGCAAGGTGAGAATGAGATCGACCGCGTCGTGCAAGCGCTCTTCAGATACCTTGTTCTCCAGCGTGCCCAGACTTTGAAGATCGATGACAGCCTTCAGCCCCTCGCCGGTGCAGTCGCTGACGACGTAGCCTTGCTCTGGCGTCGAGAAAGGCCAGGCGCCCTTTGTGCCAAAACGGTATGCTTCTTTGTAGTGCTTTGGATGCTCGCGGATCTGGCACTTGTCGAGCCAGTTGAGCAGCTCCTGGCAGCTGTCCTGGTGCTCCTTTTGTAAAGCGATGCCCGAGTCAACAAGCGCTTGACCGATGAACGAAGCATCCCAGAGCTGAGAGCCGTTCGTCCCAGTCATCATGGCGCCCTCGCCGCTCATCCAGACAAAGTCGTTGAGCTTCTCGCGGTGCTGCTTCATCGCCTCGCTATCCGAACCTTCCATGGACCACCGTGCGACATAGTTCAGCATCTTGTTCACCGGCCCAAGGCATTGGTAGGATGTGTTGTCGTCTTCGAGGCAGAGCAGATAATAAGCGCGGCGGATACCTGCTTGGCGCAGAGCTTCGATTCGGCAAGAGTCATACACTCCTAGAACAGCCATGAGGCCATTGAGCACCTTTGTGTGAGGATAGAAGATATCCGCTTTGGCGATGTTGTTACGCTGAGCTGGCCAGTCGATGCTATCATATGGCTCAACGAACAGCTCTTGCCTCAACTCCTCGATGAGCGGATCGAGCTTCGCCTTGAACTTCTTGCCCCACAAGAAGCCCATCGGAATATACACCATGCGCGTATGGATCCACCATCGCCACGGGTGGATAGGTAGCCAGTCCGGCAGGAGCCAAAGCTCGGGCGGGATCGGGTTCATGCCCTCCCATTCATAAGCATTGAGCACCGCAAGCCAAAGCTTGCCCCAGCTGGGGATCCCCGAAGCACCGCCTAGCCTGTGCAATGTCCCTCTTGCCTTGACCATCATCGGATGCTCCTTGTCCAAGCCGAGGAGCCGGCAGGTAGCATAGTTGAGCGCCGTGCCAAAGACGGTGGACGGACCCTCAATGTGGATTCCCCAGCCCCCGTCTTTGTTGGCCTTGTTGGAGAGGTAGCGGACAATCTCGATGCGCCATTCCTGCGGGATGGGCGTCTGCGTGGCGTACATGCCAATGATTAATCCAGGGAGCAAGAACATGGGCCCGCCATATTCGCCGCTCCAATGGCCGTCACTAGCCTGGATTCTCTTGTAGAACTTGAAGCCGTTTTGAGCAGCATCGAACGGTGTTTCGGCAGGCTTTAGTGTTGGAGCGTTCTGTATCAAGAAGCGAGTGTGTCAATCGCGCTGCTTTACCAAATCCCAAGGCCCGAAGTCTCAACGTACCATTTCTAGGCCAAGCCAGTATTTGTCCTCGTCTGTCTGCGGCCATTCCTTGAGGACATTTGGGTCGTCCGGAAGGTAATGCCAAGTATGGCGACCGTGGCTACCGGCAGAGGTGCGGAGGCGCCATCTTGTGAGATCTGTGCGAGGCAAAGAGGCAGACGAGGCTGTAAAGCCGTCGATAGAACGACTTGAGGACGGTGCAGAAGCCATGATGGAGATTGTGGGTGTATGGTACCGAGAAGCAGTGGGGACCGTGGGGATGAGTTTAAACCCGATAGTCGCTTGGACAGGTCTTCAAGAAATAGCGGCAAATCGAGAGTGCGCCGATGCTAGTACCTAAGAATCATTCCATGCGTCTGCGCGCTGTCCGGGGAAAGAATCAAGTGGGGCTCGATGAGTTTGGGGGTCAGTAGGCAGAATCTAGTTTACATGGTCTGGCGATCAGGCCAGAAAAGCAGGTTCACACCCAAAAAATGTGGCATCCGTCTTTCCCTTTCAGACCTTCACTGGAGAGTCTGACACTGTGAATATCGGATTATCGGCCGAGAAAACTGAGTAGCCTGATTTCCTTCGCGCTCCAGGGAAAAGTGGTGCGGTTTCGTCCCTTATCCGCAGGGGTGCATGCATTTGGACCAGCCCAAGCAGCTGTGATAGCGCTACTGCATATGCTAATCTCGTCGCCAACCAAGGACCATCTGCATTAAAACCTGAGATCAAGAGTGGGCTAAAGTAATGCTGAAGTTGAAGAGGCGTCTCGGGTGGAAAGGGGAGCGGACCGCCAAAGTTAGTCGAATGTAGTGTCAAGAGATCCCCGTGACTTTACGCCGAGGTGATGGGGATTGGCATGGGCGGAAGGCCGAGTTTCGTGATCCGCGGTGCACTTTCTGGTGTGTGCTGGCGGCCGATCTGTGCGGGACGCGATTCCGGTAGTACCGCGATGTTTTGAGGGTCTGTGTTTTGATGGGGCGGGCGAAATCGGAAACTTTCCCCCTCCAAGCGAGTTTCGCTATTCGCTGGGGCGAAAATCGTTCTCCCTCTCGCGACTTTCTCGATTCTCTCCATTGATTCCCCCCTCCACATCTCCTTCTCCTTTCCACCCCATCCCTGGGATTTCCATCCACCTTCCCCAAGTCTACATCACAAGTCCCCGGGACTTCGAAAGCACGTCTGCACATCTGCACTTACAGTATCCAGGACTCTGCGCGCTTGAGAGCAACACAAGCAACACCTTCAGCTACGTGGTCGGCTGGCATCCACTTCAGGTATCTGTTCTGCACTCCCACCAGAGCTCAGCACAGCCGTTCATAAGCCCCAGCACATCCCCCATCGGGCATTTCACCGTCAAACTACAGCCATGAGTGCATTCCTGCACGGAATGATGACTGGTGCAGGCGCCAATGCCGCCAATGGTGCTGAAGACGACGAAATGCTCGTTTGCACGACGTGAGCGTCATCGGAGTAATAATTTGGCACCATATAATGAACTGACGGCTACATCCACCCGCGCTGCATATACAGATGCAAGCTTAGCAAACCCAAGTCGGACTTCATGAAAAACGGCAGAGTGATGAAGACCTGCTCCGCTCACCGTGTCAGCAAGGATGCAAACTCGACTTGGGCCGAACTTGTCCGTGCCATCAAAAGCGCCAAGGCGAAAGGCAAGCCACTGGAGCTGAAGAAGTTTATTATGCCTTTCGAGGAGTTCCAGCCAATGAGCCTGGTCACCGGCAAGGACGACACGCGCAACCGTTCCCGTGCATGCAAGCGCATGCTGCAGGAGCTGCACAGGCTCACGGGCTACCGCTGGTGCTTCCGCAACACGTGGCGTTTGCAGGACAGCTGGGTCGCCAAGTGTTCGTGCGCGCAAGACACCAGCTGGGGAGAGTTGAACGTCTTCAAGCCCAAGGCCGTCACAAAGATGGGCGACGACAACAAGGTCACTTGCAACTCGAGCTTGACCATTCGCATCTACTTTGCTAGCCGCAACTTTGAACTTGAGCTTGCCCACAGCGAATGGCACAAGTCGGCCATTGCCCCGCCCCCCGCTGGCGGCAAGAAGGGCAAGGGCAAGTCTTCCGCTAAGTCTGGTGGCGACGATGACGACTCGGACGACTACGACGAGCGTGATGTCCAGGCCAGCGTTGGGAATGACCCTTCCATCTCCATGGCTGCCGTTGCCGCTGCAGCCGCCACTGGCCCCTCCAGGCTGATCGGGGGATCGCCCGTCTCAGGCTTCATGCCCAGTGTTCGCGGCTTTGGTTACGGCGCAGGTGGCTTCAAGCCTGGGATGCCGAACTTCATCCCTGCTGCCAGCAGCAACGCCAACAGCGACTCATACAACCACTGCATGCACCTCCTGCAGCGCTCAGCAGTTATCATGAACGAGACGCGCAACTACATGCTTGAAGGCAACAACTTTGGTCAGTTCAGGCAATTTTTCCAGGGAGTCGAGGCGTTCGTCAACGCATACGAGTCACAGCAGGGCTCTGTGGGCGGTATCTGAGCTTTATTCCGATCAAACTGCGTGCCGCAGTGGTAATGTTGTAAATGAATCAGTTGGGCGTGGTATTGCTGGCACGAACAAATAAACGAAATAAACTTTAACCGATGTAGTATAATTTCCCTCTCCGTGACAGGTTGCTCCTTCTGTTTCTCTTTGATCTTGAACTTCATAACTTACATGTATCAGATTCCGGTCCGTCAAAGTGGGAGGGCCTCATGCTCGAAATCGAGCCAGAAGTAAGTCGACAGCACCAACATCACGGAATCGATCAGTGTCGATCAACCCGTGGTCGTCTCATGGCCAGAGGAAGAAAAAGCCCAATCTCGAAAGGGACTCGCTCTGGAAATCGTTGTGAATACGAACAAGAGCTGTCGTGATCTCAGCTGCACAAAGAAGCGAATCGTGAGCAGGGTGGTTTCTGCTGCCGCTTCGTGGTTTTTGAAGCAGGGAGGTTGGATGAGAGAGGCGATGCGGCGGTGAGGCCAATCTGATTGAACTGTAGAAGACTGTTGGAATTGTGACCTAGGACAACCCGCGATGGTTTCATAGGGCTAGTGCATCCGATCAGGTGACCTGCCCAAGAGCATATTGCAGGCATCATGAAAGCCAGATCCGTGTTCATGGCAGGCCGTGTTGGAATTCCAGGGGTTTCTGGACCAGTCTCTCTGCCCACCGTTCCACAGCAGGCTGCGCCGATTTCTCAGCGAGCGGGCGCAGCCAGTGCCTCAAGCTTTGGCGAAAAGCTGAAACCCCACTGCTCCTGTGGCCTCCTGGGCCAGCAAACGGCTGCTTGCAGGCCCCAAGCCTAACGCCGGTGTACTGTGGTTTGTGGGCAATGGGACACCTGTGGGTGTTCCGTCACGTAGCACAGCATACCGCACAACTGCAAAGGCTCGTGTGGCTCCTCCAGAGACTCTAGGAAGCGTGCAAACATACGTAGTGAAGGGGCACGAGAGGGATGCTTGCTCCGCGCGAGGGCTCGAGACAAAGCAACGTAATGGGCACACTTTCTGCCGAGCGGCGAGCTTGTCTGTCACAAGCATCTCCTTCCTTTCTACACGGTTAAGTTGCACACACCCAATCTCCATCCACCCATATTGGCTCCTCTCTGAAGCTTCTCTCCCTCGGCTGCAAGGTGCAAAGCAAAGGGGTTCGAGCCGGTCTCGTGCACCTTCCGTGGTCAAGGGCTGTCGGCATCCACTACATCTCCCCCGCATCCACCTGGCGCTCGCGGTTGCCAAGTCGCTATTGCACGCCTCAGGATGTTCTTCCGATCATTCACGTGCCTGCTGGCAGCACTGCTCATCGCACTGTGCGCGCTGCCACCCAGCGTATCAGCGGCGGCGCTGACTGCGATCCTCGAGCCGCACGAAAAGTCGTGCTACTACGCATGGGTCGACCAAGTGGGTGAGAAAGTTGGCTTCTATTTTGCCGTCCAGTCCGGAGGCAACTTTGAGGTCGCCTACTCGGTGCATGACCCGAATGACAAGCTCATTATCGATGGACACAAGGAGCGACAAGTTGATATCATCTTCACGGGCAATACTGTTGGAGAATACGTCTTCTGCTTCCACAACGACTACACGAGCTATGCGGAGAAGCTTGTGAGTTGCTTGCATGCATCGTTATGGATGTCTCGATCGGACTATCTTTACTGATTCAAGGGAACATTCATCCATTCTGCGACGACGCTCAGATCGACTTCGACATCACTGTCGAGTCCGAGCCGCGCCTGGAAATGCCTCTTTCGCAGACGCAGCTGCTCTCTGATCACTCGGCGCCACTCGAAGAGTCCATCACCAAGATTGGTTCCGAACTGACCAGCATTGCTCGGACCCAACGATTCTTCCGAACACGAGAAAACAGGAACTACGATACCGTTGTCAGCACACAGTGCGTGTCAAGCAAACAGGCGTCTGCTCATTTAACTTTGAGGAAGGCTGACATGCTCTGTGATTTTCCACGCCATTTCCCTTGCACAGATCGCGAATCTTCTGGTACTCGATCGTGGAATCGCTCGTCATCATCTCCATGTCCGTCGCTCAGGTGCTTGTCGTGCGCTTCCTCTTCAACACGAGCAGCACAAAGCGGTATAGGGTCTGATTCACACTTGGAGTGAAGCTCAGTGCTCCCGGCTCACGCAACTGTATGACTAGGATGACAAGCAATGATTACTGTATCTGATCCGCTTGCATTAGGACGCTATGGGCAAACATGCAATCTATAGGAGCGGTGAAGCATCATTCCTGGTGACTTGCACACTAAATGATACATTTGGTTGATGTGATGTCTGCTGGAGAGGGTACGTCCAAAGCGAGGTTACCCGTGCTACCTTGGCACTCTTCAGGCTCGCCATACCCTCCTAGAACTTTTCTACTCATTCAGCTTGGCCAGAATTTCGCTGTCCTTAATCAGAAGGTACTCCTGTCATCCAGACAAGGCGTTAGACACTCCACGTAGCGATGACACGGAAGATAGCAGTCTTTCTCGCCGACTCACCTCCTCCCCTACTTTGATCGCGCTGCCACCCCACCCCGGGAGCAGAACCTTGTCGCCAGCCTTGACCTGCATCGGGATCGTCTTTCCGTCCTTGTCGAGCGCGCCTGGCCCTGCTGCGATGACGTGCGCTTCCGGTAGCGGCGAGGTGGTCGACGAAGAAGGGAGGAAGAGGCCTGACGCAGTCTTTGCCTCTGGCTTGAAGCGCTGCACTAGCACACGGTCCAGCAGAGGAATGACGCTCTTGATGGACCGGATAGTAGATTGGCTCGCCTAAGCAACAGATCAGCGACACAGTCGGGCATTCCACAATGCAGCGGACGTGGCAGGTTGCATCGTTAGCGGTCCGGTTGACACTCGACAGAGATCAGGCACACGCCGTTCGCACTCACCATTGTTACAATCGGGTTTCCGAGATACAATGCAAATCAATTTTGACACGGGGTTTGATGTTTCTCTCTAGCTGAGTGGATGAAGTTGCAGGTTGTGTTGAGGAGGTTTAGAAGCATGGACATTGTCAGCCTTGCGAGCTTCATATGCTGAAGGAGTGAGCGCTTTCCATCGGTACCGGCCGGCTATGGAAGGTCGCGGAACGCCGAAAGAAAAAAAGTTGAGGGCGGGAGGAGGCTCGCTGTTAGCTACTGTTGGAAGCCTCTACGCACTGCCGATCACCCCCTCCCCCCTTCACTCCATCCTTCTTATGTATCGTAGCTCTCCTCATCATATACTTCCTCGCTGGAGCAGTCACAGTAACGCACAGAGGACGGCGAACATCCGCTTTCAACTGTATCAACAGAGTTCCGATCGAAATGTCTCTTCTTCGCACAGCATCCAAGCCCGCTGCGGCCCGATCGGGCCTCCAGGCTGCCGTCTCGCGCTCATTCTCTTCGACTCCAGCTGCACTTGCACACAAGGAAGTCAAGTTCGGCGATGAGGGCCGTGCACAGATGCTCAGGGGCGTCAACCTGCTGGCTGATGCTGTCAGCGTGACCATGGGTCCCAAGGGTGAGTGCTAAATGCATGCGCCTGAACAAGGCCGGCCATGCGCTGTCTGTGGCGGTAGCTGATGCCATGCCACCTCCTTGCGTGTCAGGGCGCAACGTTATCATCGAACAGGCATTCGGCGGGCCAAAAATCACCAAGGGTGAGTTGAAAGAATATCATCTCCAGCGTGCTCTGGCCCCCAAACCTCACTGCCATTCCCACTTGCAGACGGTGTGACTGTTGCCAAGGCCATCTCGCTCAAAGACAAGTTTGAGAACCTCGGCGCACGACTCGTCCAAGACGTCGCCAACAAGACCAACGAGATTGCTGGTGACGGAACCACTGCTGCCACCGTTTTGGCACGCGCCATCTACGCGGAAGGCGTCAAGAACGTCGCTGCTGGTTGCAACCCGATGGACCTCCGTCGGGGCAGCCAGGCTGCCGTCGAGGCTGTGGTCCAGTTCCTAGAGAAGAACAAGCGGCCAGTGACCACGAGCGAGGAGATTGCTCAGGTCGCTACCATTTCGGCGAATGGTGACAAGCACGTCGGAGAGCTCATCGCAACCGCCATGGAGAAAGTAGGCAAGGAGGGTGTGATCACAGTCAAGGAGGGCAGGACCTTGGAGGACGAGATCGAGATCACCGAGGGCATGCGCTTCGACCGTGGTTTCATCTCCCCTTACTTTATCACCGACGTCAAGACACAGAAATGCGAGTTCGAGAAGCCACTCGTGCTGTTGTCCGAGAAGAAGATCACACTGCTGCAGGATATCCTTCCCTCGCTTGAGGCTGCTGCTCAGGGCAGGCGCCCACTTTTGATCATCGCTGAGGACATTGATGGCGAGGCTCTTGCCGCCTGCATCCTCAACAAGCTCCGTGGCCAGCTGCAGGTCTGTGCAGTCAAGGCGCCGGGCTTTGGTGACAACCGCAAGAGCATCCTCGGCGACCTCGGCATCCTTACTGGCGCCACCGTCTTCTCGGACGAGCTCGACATCAAGCTCGACCGGGCGACTCCTGACATGCTTGGCAGCACGGGCTCGGTCACCATTACCAAAGAGGACACCATCTTCCTCAATGGCGATGGCGACAAGTCTGCTATCACCAACCGCTGCGAGCAGATCCGTTCGGCCATCAATGACGCGTCTACATCTGAATACGACCGGACCAAGCTGCAGGAGCGCCTTGCCAAGCTCAGCGGTGGTGTCGCTGTCATCAAGGTCGGTGGCTCTTCGGAAGTCGAAGTGGGCGAGAAGAAAGACAGATACGACGACGCACTCAACGCGACGCGTGCGGCGGTCGAGGAGGGTGTCGTGCCGGGTGGTGGCACTGCGCTGCTCAAGGCAACCCAGGCCCTGAAGGATGTGAAGACGGCCAACTTCGACCAACAGCTCGGTGTTTCCATCATCAAGGCTGCCCTCACCCGCCCGTGCCGACAAATCGTCGAGAACGCCGGTGAGGAAGGCTCCGTCGTTGTCGGCCGGCTATTGGAGAGCCACATGGACAACTTCGCATACGGGTACGACGCGCAAGCTGGCGAGTTCAAGGACATGATCGCGAACGGTATTCTCGACCCGCTCAAGGTCATCCGCACCAGTCTTCAAGACGCGGCTGGTGTCTCGTCGCTGCTGTTCACCACCAACGTCTGCATCACTGAGGCTCCAGAGGAGAAGGGACCGGCGGGCGGTATGCCTGGCATGGGCGGAATGGGCGGAATGGGCGGTATGGGCTTCTAAGCGCACAAGTCAGAAGGGCTGCGTACGGCGTACGAATAGGTGATAGAAGAGAGAAGAGGACGAGAAATTGCATTCACCACTCCAAAACGTATCGAACAGGCATTTCCTGACTGCATCTCCCTCCGCATTTGCCCCATTTGCTTTCACATATGAAAATTTATTGGTCAGATTCTTGAAGAGTGTGCACAATACATAGGCATTTGGTGAGCCGTCGCGACAAAGTGAAGAGAGTTACCTATTAGTACAAATGAGCCGGTAAACGCTTGAAAAGCGACGTGAAACAGGTATGCGCATTCTAGTTCTCCAATGCAGCGGCGCCATGGTAATGAGATGGGGTAGCCTTCGCAACTTGCCGGATATCTGAGCGGAATACGCGATAAGTGAAACAAGATTGAATGCTGACTGGATGTTGGGTAATGGGTAGATGAGTGATTGAAGAAAGAATCGTGTCATAGCATGTGGTCCGGGTGGATGAATGTGGCCCAATTCAGGGATCCCTGGCCAGGGTCCGAGTCGTGCTTATCGCTGACAAACGCGTCGGTCTGCATTGGGGGGAGCTGATCGTGCGTGGTGGATGACTGAGAGCTTCCGAAATAGGAAGCAGTTTTAGAGTGAACCGTGGGCGACACGCGCGGTGTACGTGCGCCTGCGTCCTCAGTGTCATCCGAAGTGTAGCTACTGTGACTGCCCCTTCCGCTGTGGTCGCTATTACCGTCAGGCGAAAGTCCCGGCATTAGCAAAGAGTAAAAGCCCTGGTGATTAATGTTCCCGCTGGCTTCGAGATCTTTTTCGCCGTCAGCCGACTCATCATTGAGCTTGCAGACGGCTGCGACGCTGAGTGCTAAGGCACTAGGGCTGTCCTGGATCGTGCTGTCGCTGACGTAAAAGGGCTCGTCGTTGAGGTTGCCGCGGGCGCTTGCCTCGTTGGTCCTTGGCGAATTCGTGATAGAAGCAAGCACTTGTCTTGGGGAAGCAAGAGGTGCATTCTGTTGTGGCGACGTATTGGTGATGAACACAGGCTCATGCAGCTGTGGCCTCTTCCCAGATGATGAGATTACATGTACCGCGGATGGCACGGATGCAAGGTCATCTGGGCTGATCTGTGACGCTCTTCGGGCCATGACACGTCCGTTATTGGCATCAATGGCTGGCGCAAGTCCACCAAAGGGTGACGCCGATGAGGGCCAGCCCGCAGCCCAAAAGGAGGAGTTGTGATCGTAAAGTGCGGTAGAGCCCCAGGACATGAGCCGACTCTGGTGATCGAACTCAGCTTGCGTCGCAACAGGAACAGAGAAGCTAAGAATAAGGGGCGAGGTTTGGCGATGTGAGCTCCGCTTTCCAATGGTAGAATTCAAAGGTTCAATAGTAAGAGCCCTCACCTTCTGAGCATGCAAGCGGACCGCGGCTGCGTGCGCGTTGCCATATCGGATCCGCGGGGGTATCTTGTGTGGACGCTTGAGCTAGACGCAGCGGCCAATGTATTGACATCCTCGCATGCGGGCAGCGTGACGGTGTTGGACGATGAACCGGACGACGCTGGTGACATGGCGGCAGAGTTAGGCTTCTCATGCTGTTCGGCAATCATTCTTTGATGCTTAGAAGGGCTGCTTGGTCGTTCCAAGTCCTCCTTCTGATCGCTACGGTAGTCCTCTGGTGTGTGAGGCCGCTGGACCGTGTTTCCGCTGCTCAACCCACCGTCGACACAGGTCTTGCCCCTTGGAGTACTGTCCAACTCTCGTG
The DNA here is from genome assembly GCF_000711695.1 of Tilletiaria anomala UBC 951. Taxonomy (NCBI): domain Eukaryota; kingdom Fungi; phylum Basidiomycota; class Exobasidiomycetes; order Georgefischeriales; family Tilletiariaceae; genus Tilletiaria; species Tilletiaria anomala. The sequence continues at coordinate 7,251 of NW_013546930.1, read as the reverse complement.
CATATGATGACCGTGAGCTACATCTAGTGGCAGTATTCTGGGTGCGAGAGAAGTGCCGGGTGACTTCGTCCATGGTAGGTGGTGGTGGCAGTGGCAAGAATGGAGAAAAGGGAGCAAACCCACCAGTGACGAGCTTACCGCCACTGACGACCTTGATGCCGCCGACGTGCGCGCGCTGTGCACTGGCCGCTGACTCTTTCCATTCGTCGCTTTCGCACACGGGTGAGAAGTCCGATACCGAACGGCCAACAAGCTTGAGTCGTGGTGGCCCCACGGTGTGGGGAATTGAAGTGCTTGATTGGAACATGCTGAAATTGTGCGATGGATCGACCAGTTGTAGCGCTCTGGTGGGTCACAGCGAGGATACTTGCCTGCGTGCTCAGAGATGGAGCATGCTATGTCCGGTCAAAGGGGTGGGATCATGAATATGACGGCTGCCGCATGTGGTCGCGAGCAGGTAATTGTTGATTTTCGAGTCGTAGTGTAGCCAATGAACTGATGAATGCATATGATGCGGGAGGCTTGGTGGTGAACGTAGGCTATACATAAAAGAACATCGAAAGCAGTGCCGTCACGGATGCTGGGTAAATGCACTTCAGAATCGATGCCGGAAAGCTGTCAGCTCATCAGCAGGCTGACAGAGCTCTGTATGCTAAATGACAAACGCGTTTGGAGGCAAGTTGGTAGCGCGTCGGTGCCTCATCGATATGCTTTAAAGTTGGACGAAGGACCAACAGAGGTGAGCGCGGCAGGATGCCCGCGAATTCTTGGTGAGGTAGCTCTGATGGTACACTGCTGGAGTCTCGGAGACAAGAACGTGTATGCATGTGCTGTTGATGTTGGAAATGCGGCGAGAAGATGATTGATGCGCATTGAGCGATGAGAGACGCCACAAAGATGTCAGGTTGAGTTGTCTGTCAGGGCAGCGCAGGGACAGAGGGTCGACTTTACGAGGTGCCGAGTGGGAAATTTGCGAGGCTGTGATTACCCCGTTGCGAGCTTGCCCATCCAAGAAGGAGGTGCAGTCTCGAACAGATTTGGTCGGTGGTTAATGACGTTCAGAAGAGTAGATGGGTGTCCGACCAGTGTCAATGTTAGTGGCGTCGCGGTTCCAATAGGTGGAAGATACAACGCGGTTGTCTGGGGCATCAGTCAAGAGCGCCATGCACAGCCCTCACTAAACTCCCACAAGCCCCATGCTGATTTGTCGCCTGGTCTTCATTCAGTAACGGAATCGTTTAGTAAGAGAGTTTGAAGGCAATGGGAAGCATGAAAACATCCAGACCTCCAAACACTGGACACTTCCGACACTCAGTAGGCTCTGTACCTGAGATACTGGAGATACTGCGATTGTTTGAGAAGGTTATGAGCGAGCGGGGGAAGCGTGGTGGCGCGTGTGAACGCGCACGAACCTCTCATACGAGCTTTTACGAGCACTGCACTCTCCCGTCAAATTGCAACAAGGCTCAAGGCGGAAGCAGCGGCAGAAAGCAGCCTGCCTCATGAACACGCTCGTGCATGTTGGGCCGAGCGGAGTGTAAATGTACCAAAATCACAGTGCGTCTCGGCTGTTGCAGAGAGTTCCGCGAGATCTGTAGATCAATTCTGTTATATTTCCTCCAATTTACAATATTTTGCTCTGCAGAGACTTCCATTTTATAAAACACCGGCAGTCAGAACCACCTATCCAGTAACCTCTCCCTGAATGTAAACTTTTACTAGGAGTATCACCGAATTACCAGAGTCCAGGTGGTTGTCTGACTCCCGCGATTAGTTCGCTAAAAGCGCCGCGTCTCCACTTGTGCGAACGGCCATCTCAGAGCCAGGATGCAAGTTACAAGCCTCGTAGTTCTTGTAATGATGATACCTAACTGTCTATACATTGCATGTGGCGTGAGATCATGTCACGTAAGTCGTTCATTTAGATTTTAGGCATCCTCTTCAAGCATAAGGCATCAGGCACCAGACGGCCAATAGTGATATTCGATAGTCAAATAGTCATTAGTCGCGCTCCGCGCAAAAACGGCGTGGCTCCTCCGCCTTCGCACAGCAGCAAATGCTTGCTGAGAGCCGATGATCGGGGCGGCTGGGCCGACAACGACGAACCAGAGTTCACAACAGGCTCGTAAGCTCGTCATTTGCGGCCAGATAATTACATTAAAGGTGTACTAATATGGGGCATATACAAACCTGTGCGGCAGGCTACGACAGTGCTGTGGCCACTGGCCTGATGCCTGGCCTGTTCTGGAACACCAATCGAGGGGTTTCCCCGTTCGCTTTCTTGGCAACTAATCAGGAAACAAAAGCCACAAACTAACATGCAACCGCCAACACGCAAAAAAGTGCTCATTAGAGGCCTGCTTTGGGTGTTTTTATCTAGATTTGACGCTTAACCCCTTGGACTCTTAGATATAATTGACTGTTATTCAGCAGCATGGTAGCAGCACCAGGCGAGCCAGGAAGTGAACTCCAGGCTCCCATGCTCCTGGGTGCAAATACGCCATATGTATCCGCGCGCGCCAGAGCGCGCGCCTACTGGCCTCTTGTAGGGAAGACCAGAGCAATCTTATCATCTACATTCGTATGTAAGAGCCAGGCGCCAACATTCTGTTTTGCATATTACATATGTATGATTTCCAGAATATGTCGACTGTTTCGGGGTCCCGGGAGTTTTTGGCTTCTGGCCACTGTGGGACTCAGATGATTATTCTGTGGGTCTGCTCAGCTGCTGTGCCAGAACCAGGGACGCTGGTTGGCTATAGAACTTCTCAGACACCAGACCCAAGGGCAGGAGGAGAGGAGGATTCCTCTGGATTCTGGGTTAGTCTGGGACTTGGGAGATCGTGGGAAGCAGGTATGTAAGAACGCACCCTCCTGCCTCCAGATCCGCCAACTTCAGGCCTTAGACTTCTGTCCATGTAGCATTTACTCGTTTTGATTCACTGTTCGAGTCGGCAACCAGGCATATCAAGGAAACAGATGAGTCACATGAGGAAAAGTGGAGCATAGCGCGGTGGAGAGATATTCATCCACACGTACCAAAGATGTGGTAGTCTCAGAGTATATCTTTCAGTTCCTTGCACGAGCATTACTCCTGTGTAGTCCCATCCTAGTTTTCACCTTCTGTGGCTAGACGACAGTCTCAACACTGTTCTTCGGCTTTGGTATTGGTCGTACAGAGTTGCCGACTCCGTCCTCCGCGTCACACATGGTGGACACCGATGACAATTGAAGTACAAGCTTATAACTATGGATGAATAAGAACCACCGACCTGCCCTCCAGTCAAATCTGCCGGAGAAGAGCTGTCTGATTTACAGCTATTGAGGCGCCTTCAACAAGGCGAGCCCCTTGAAACCGATGAAGATATCGGACAAGCGCAGGAGGACCAGAGCAGGCTCACCGTTGGTGAAGAGCTGGCCTCCTTCGGCGGGACGTTGCATGACTTGATGAAGGCATTACATGGCCTGAGCATCAAGCAAGACCAATAACCTCTGGAGCGAGTCCCGGAAGTCAGGAAAATGAAGGTGTTCCATATGTGCATGCTCTTGCGAGACTCGCACGAAGGTTCAATGCCATGATCTACTGCAGGTAAAGCTGGCCGAGAAACTGTGGGCATCCAACGGAACCTCCAGAATTCCGGGAGCCAAAAAGGACCCAAAAACGGTACGGAAAGTGACCGGGTCAGGATCGCCGGCCAAATCAATCCGGGGGTTTCCGTGACCCAGAAAGGCAGTTTCCAGACTGGTGCCGACCGTGGAACCCCCTCACATCCGTGCTTTGAAGGTATAATGAAGCAGACCAACAATTCTCCAACTTTGCTAGTAAAGTATGTAGTGATCATACAGACTGTTTCCGGAGCTTAATTTCCAGTAGCCGCTCCCCAGAATGACTTTATGAGGTTCCCGGAAGCTTCGCATTTCGGGACTCGGTATTTGTCAGGTTTCCGGACCAACTCTAATGCCAGGACAAGCGGCTATGGTGTAGTCAACCACCACCTATTCAGGTAATTCGTCCCTCGACAGACCGTGGGAGGCCGTGGTGGGAGAAGGTGAGAGCTATGGAGACCGCAGGGTTAACCGAAGAGGTTGATTGTTTCTTATTTAAAATGGTGTTAGAGCGGTTTGTGGACAAGGACTATTACGAATAGGCAGAATGGTTGATGTTGTCATCCGCTGTATCACGGATTCAAGGTATGCACCAAAGACCAATGGCCTTCAGTTAACATTTACGAAGACGAAATGTTAGAGTGCAGACTGGTGTAGACTCCAGGATCCACAAGTTTCAGATCAGATTCCAGGATACAAATATATGTATACATAAAAGGGTAAGATGCAAATATGCCACCCACATATGGAGCTGTGTACAATTGAAAGTTGCAGCAGGCAGTAGCACTAGCAAGCTGCAGCTGCGTGGTGGTGCTGGTGCTGGTCGCAGCGATTCCCTCGTCTCAGCTAATCTGGCGCCAGCAGGCAGCGCAGGCCAGCCCCCCGAAGGGACTAGTCAAAGTAATATAGCTCACAGCCTCTTACTATCCAGCCGATTAAAGACGACCGATGAACTATGGACAATGGACCTAAAATATTGAAAATTAAAATGTGAAGTATGCTGAAACATGGAATACACTTACACAATTCATAAATATTGGATTCCTCAACAGGGAAGTTTCGCCGTTTTCAAGAAGGACCCATTCCTTTTTTGTTCATAGCTTCGGGAAACCTTATTTCAAGACCCCGAGTTATTAATTTGATTGGTAGCTTTGTGATTACGTAGACCCTAGCAACAATTTGAGTACTCCAGTATATTGACAGTGGTTCACATTTCTGCAGAAGAATGCATACAAACAGTTTCTGTGATGTGAGGCCATATATATTAAAGGTCAATCCTCTCAGCCTGCCATGACCGAGTTCTCTCAGTGAATTTTGAAACGCAGTCTTCCTTGTGCGAGACCTGTTTACTGGCCGTTGCTCACGAAACCTGACATATGGCAACTGAGTAGATGTGGATGCTCTGTTAGGAGACAAAGTGTGCATCCAGGACGAAGCTCATCAAAATCGCATTAACGAAGATCGAGAGAGAATTCGATATCGCAAGAATCCCCGGAAATGCAATGGAATATGACGCGATCGAAATAATAATGGGGAAAAAGGCTAGAGGCTGGAAGATCGGAGTTTCAGAGAATTTTTCTTACATACTGCATGGTCATGCAGGCCTTTGCACTTCGCAAGCGGGGCTAGGCAAGGTATGCAATGTAATACAAGCGAATATGTGAAAGCACATTTGTGTTCCATTGCCTCTTCCCTTTCGCAGCGTTTCCTACCTCCCAATTTCCAGCTCATTTCGTTTGGCTGGCACGCCAAAGTCCCCTGCAAGCTTCCCGCTATCAGCACCCTGTCACTTTCATTCGTACCTACAACTTCCCCTTCGATACAGTTCACCCTTTTCTTCATATTTTTGCCTGAGCTTACTCCGAGTCACTAGCTTGAATGCAGGGGCAACACCATGTACCCAAACAAAGCTATCTTCTATGAGCGCATTAATGCTGTATCACTGGGCGACTCGCCGTCACAATGTGCCCCATCGTCATTGTCTTGGCACCTCTGCTCGACTTGACGATACAGACTTTGATCCGTGGAGCTTTAAACACCCCACTCATAGCGTTTTTTGAGTCAGTTCCAGCCACTTGCCGAAACTCTGGGTCAACAACGCCATAATACCGCCTCCTGGGGACATCTTTGAGCCGATACCGGTTATCCAAAATCGGCACAATTCACTCATTTGCGATGGCCTTTCTCATCAAGTACGAAGCAGCACTCGTATAGAGAGCATTTCTCTGAAAGGGCTATCATGTACGAGAACGAGAATATTTGCGGTCGGTGCTCAGCGCCCAGGGCCGTGCTCCGAGGAGTACGGCAAACATCTGGCAGGCTTTGTGCACATCATCCGTACCACTTCCACGCCAAAGCTGTGCTTCAATCTCGCGACAGGATCTGGGGCATTTGTATTGAAATTTACGCCCTGAACAATAGATCGATACATTCAACATCGTGAGGTCATGCAAATCAAATAGCAAAGAGCCAATGATGCAAGAAAGGTACATCGGCATTGGAATGATGGAGCGAGGAGCGCGTGGATGGATCTGGTCGAAAGCAACCACAGCGAGCGCGACGCGACGACCAGCGCAGACTGTCAAGCGTGGTTATATATCTAGCGAACCGCATTTTCCAAGCTCGGCCTCTGCACAAAGCGTCAAGCTACAATCAATGCTCAAGCGCTCGCATCAATGTGGGGCTCTCAGCCTCGGCATTTACGGGGTCCTTGGGGCTTGCTTTACAATGCTGTTGATTTTGAAAGGTTTGAATCAAGAAACAAATGTGTCGTTGAGCTCTGAAAAGAGCTCTCAGTGTAGTTCGACCTCAGTGCTCCCAGTCAAGGGGAGTAGGAGTACCGGCTTTGCCACTACAGCACACCAAAATGTTCTTCCGGTGGGTCGAGCTGGACTGCTCTTTCACAGTCTTTAGTGATCAGCAGCGTTCCCAAGAACCTAGATCATTGTTTGCATCTATAGTGTGGCATAGCTTGGCATAATTTACGAATAAAAGCCCGATGTAAATTGTAGGAGAGGGGCTGGCTAGAAACGTAACCGAACCGAAAGTGAAATTGCAACGTACCTTTTTACGAGCACAAGCGCAATTTATTAGGTGCATATCAGATACTTGAGAACGCTTGGCCTTGGTCAGTGCGCTGTGTCTTGCATGCAGCCAGAATGGCACATGTTGATAATGGGAAGAACTCAATGTGCTCTCATGGTGGTCAGCCGGAAAAAAGGCACGGGCAGGCCAGGGGCGTGCGAGTGCAACTGGATAGCCCTGGAAAGTTATGACCATCGTCATTTTCGAACGACAGGCGTGCCATGTGATAGAAATGCATGTTCTCATGTGCGCATTCAGATGCTTCGGATCTGCTCGCCCTGAACGGAAAATTTCGAAATGGGATGACCGTGCGGCGTGAGAAAACTTGGTCGTCGCAGGAAGCCACAAGAGGATATGCATGTATGAGTCCTGTATGGAAAATACCGATGGAAGGACGTTGCTTTCTGTGCTCGCGGTGATGAGAGGGGAAGTGATCGTCAACAGTTTTGCGAGGAGAGCATTCACGAAGGATCAAGAAATGAATGGCAGCACCTTTCCCGTGCGTTGCAGACCGGTGGTCAGCGAATAGTGAGTAATCAAGTAGTAAGAAGCGAATACTGG
>NW_013546931.1:0-77499 GCF_000711695.1 Tilletiaria anomala UBC 951 | reverse complement strand
CCCCCCCCAGCTCCCCCAGGATTTGCGTCACGTCGAGAATCCATTGGTCGCAATCGCACCTTGCCCATGCGCCGCGGCGCGCCGTCGATGCCAAGCTCAGTGTCCCTCGCCCCTGGAACACATCCCCCTCGTGGCTTGACGAGCGCTGTGTTCACGCGTGAGATGCCAAAAGCATCAGTGAGAAGTGAGAATCCCGCCGCCTTTGCAGCCTTGTCTCTTACTAAGCAGCGTGGCACGGACCCTTGGAAGAGCGCAAGCTTGGTAATATAAGCTGCATGCCAGCCGCGGCGTCTACAAGCTGCTTGGAGAGAGTGAGTGTATCTGTGAGGTAAGAAGAGCTTCTGTCTTCTTCTTGGCCCCGCAGTTCCGAGTGCTGCCGCCGCCGGATGCACTCCGGGGAATACACGCTGATCAGGGAATTAAGGCACGTATTTGACAGATATTCCTGTATATTACCCCGAATACCACGTCGCTGCAAACGTGTTACTGACAGCAAAGAGGCCAAAGTTATCAAGCTGTTCAACGTGTGACAGGCGGCTACGCTCTTCAACACGCACCGTCAAGCATCTTTGCTGCTACCAGAAACGCGTCTGGCACGCAAGGAGCACCAAGAGGCGTGCAGTGCAAAGATGCCGTCCAAGCGAAGCAACAATAAGGGCGGCGGCAGCAGCCGCGGCCGCGCCTCCTCACGGGGCCCTGGGACAGCTGCTGCCTATGCAGCTGCGCGCCAGCAGGCTCGAGATGAGAAGAAGATCAAGGAGGACCTCTTTCTGACGCGTCAATTCGGTGAGTTGGCTGTCCGCTGCATCTCTCTGCGGCAGGAGGTTTGCAGGGCTTGCCAGCACAGACAGTGCCGCTGGCTTCCTGTTGGAGAGGAAGATGTGTCACAGGGGCGCAACGAAACAAGTACCTGATTGATCGCCAACTTTCCATCGCTGCTGCAGAGATCCCGCTGTACATTCTGCTAGCCATCGGCGTGATGCATGCAATCTCCAGCTCGGAAGCGCTGCACTCGATCAATCTGCTACCGCACTCGCTGCAGAGCCTCCTGCCCAACTGGGTGCATTCGTTGCCTCAACTGTCGCCATACGACGCCGACGTGCCGAATGCTTCCCACGACTATACCACTTCTTCCACGTACAGCCGCATCTTCTCTGCGGGACCGTTTAAGTCTGATGCTGCAGGCTTTGGCCACCCGCTTAGTGCGCTGCATTGGGTGACAAAGGCATTCCTGGGCCTGTCATACCCCGTCGCAGGCGGCCGTTTCGCCGATGTGGTGCAGAAGACGCAGCGGCATGTGGGAGGTGCAGCAGGTCTCTGGAGCATCGGCTCGAGCTCAGTATCAGACGCCAGCGGACGCGCCTGGGAGTGGCTTCTCGAGCCTGCCAACCAGCTGTATGACAAGGGCCCCGCGGACCTGCTCTACGTACTCACATGGGTGCTCATCTGGACCGCGGTGCGCGCAGCCATCATCAAGCATGTTCTCATCCCGCTTGGGAACAGATGGGTTGTCAAGCGAGTAGTGCCGCCGTGCAAGGCGCACAGAAAAGAGACGCAGGAGCAAGTGGCGCGACTTAACGACAAGAGCGTCTTGCGTTTCGCGGAGCAAGGGTGGTGCGTGTTGTTCTACGTGCCGTCACTATCCCTTAGTCTGGTGAGTCCTGGCATGCTCATGCGTCGTGAAAACCGTAGTCACTGAACGCGCTCTATGTCCTCTACTCTCTTTGCGCGTAGTGGGTGGCCTCGAGGCAGCCATATTGGCCGCTCAAAACGGAGCACCTTTGGATCGGATACCCGCACGCCCAGATCGATGGCCTGACCAAGGTGTGTCAAAGCTCTTTTCCTGTGTTTGCAATCAAAAATGGAGAGCTGATATCTACGCGAATGTGCAGTTCTACTACCTCGCTCAGCTCGGCTTTTGGCTACATCAGATCTTCGTGCTCAACGTCGAGACGAAGCGGAAAGACTATCTCCAGATGTTTGCGCACCACATCATCACTGTCGCGCTCATTGTCTTTTCCTATTTTACCAACTACACTCGCATCGGCAACATGATCTTATGCCTGATGGACCCGAGCGACATTCTTCTTTCTGTGAGTCTGTGCTGCGCCGCAGGATGCGTGAAGCTAGCATTATGAACCAATCGCAGGTAGCTAACTGCTGCCTCCCCAACTGTGGTATACACAGGCTGCTAAGTGTCTGCGCTACGTTGGCCTGCAAACGATATGCGATATTGGCTTCGGCCTCTTCCTTGTCAGCTGGGTCATCACGCGGCATGTGCTGTACAACATCCTTCTCTGGTCCGCCGCCGTCGAGTCGCGGCGCTTCATCGTGCAGACGTGGATACCAGAGCAGGGCTGGTTCTATACGGACCGATTCATCCTATTCATGGTCAGCTTGCTCTGCGCGCTGCAGGTCCTCCTGTGCATATGGTTCGTCATGATAGCCCGCGTCGCATACCGCGTCGTCACGGGCGCACCGGCGAATGACTCGCGCAGCGATGACGAAACCGATGGCGAGCTCGAGCTCAAGCCGGAGCAGCTGGACCAGCGTGACGTGAGCGAAGCCTCAAAAAAGGAAGCGACGAAGAAACATGCGGGGCGCAAATCTGCGGCCTCTGTTGGCGACGTCGCGCCTGCACAGCCGCGATCTTCATCATTAGGTGCATCACTGTCATCATCCGGGACACCATCACCAGCACCGGCGAGCTCAACCTCTATAGCAAAAGCCGCGAGCATGGGCAACAAAAAAAGGCGATAGTTGATAAAATCTCTCGCACTCTTTTCTCGAGAGGGCCTACCCGCGTTTTGGCCCCGATGAGATCTTTCGCTCGACAGAGAACTGAATCTGCTTGCTGTTCTGGATCGTGTAGCCTCCTTCGCACCTCGCGCATTTGTCTTCCCACACGCTCAGATCATCATGCAAATTGTCTGTACTGTGATACTATGTGGCTAGATACATGATTTGTATCGAGGGTATCTTTCAGCTATGCGTACATTGTACATCTGGCACGCCACCGCCTCTGGAACAAAGATGAGAGTTTCTGCTTCTGGCCATTTAAAGATCAGCGAAGAAAAAGTCGGTCGAATATGGGGGCGGCACGGGCGGCAGAGAGCTTGGCGCTTCGATCTAGTGGACAAGGACAAGGGATAAGAACTGCGATTACGGTTCTCTCAATATATATAAAATGCTCACCTGCTCGCCTGTCAGATCCAGTAGCTTTGTCTGGACTGCAATCTCTGTCAACACCTGGATCAGATCGGCTGTATCCTTTGTGCTGACCACCCCTCCCTCGCCCCTCATCATGCTAAGACCATCAACCCATTCGCTAAATTGGCTCTGGGAGAGTGCGCCCATCTCCGCAATCAGAGTGTCTGGCGCACGGATGAGGCCAAAGATCAGGTTAGCCGAATTGATATCGGGGCCGGCTCCACCGCTTCCCAATTGGCTTTGCCCATTCGGGTCGTTCGCATTGCGGATCTGCTGGGCCATGTTCGAGACCGATATGTCGGTCACCTGTGCAAGGTCGATGCGTTCCGGAAGGTCGTCGAGGCCGCCGCGGATGGGCATGCGCTCTGCGCTTTCGCAATAGTGAAGGTACTTTTTGTTTGGAGAGAGTCGGTAGAAGCGCCATGACTTTACTCCGCCGAGACCGCCGGGACCCCGACGGCCGAAATTGGCTCCGCCAGGCGAGCGAGGCTCATTGAGCAGTGTAGCTGGCACGCCTCGAGCTTGTATTGCGGGGTTCAAAAACCATGCACCTTCAAGAAGGCACTGAATGCGCTGCTGCCGCACAAATTCGTAGCTCTCACGGTAGAGCTTGCTCTTGAGATGTCGGATGGAAGACTTGCTGGCATACTCGTCCTCCACCTCCAATTCTTTCATCTGCCTTTCTCTGACGGTCCGGTACTCACTCTCGAGAAAAGCGCGCTCGAGGTCGAACCACGTCTTGGAGCCCTCGTCGCGCAGGGCCTCCTTTACCTGGCTTCGCACCAACGCCGCGACTCGACTAAAGTCGGACACCGCAGCACCAGACTCTGTCCACATGCGGAGGAAGAAGCGCAGCGCGAAGTTATGTACGCGATTGAAAAATAGGAGAAAGGGCTGCAGAGTCGAAAGGGAAGCGTAGCCGGGGTTCTCGATGTTCCAGTGATCGACGAGAATCTCGGTCACCTCTATAGATGCGCGACCAAACGGACAGCGCCGCTCTTCAGGCCGATTGACCTGTTCGGCAATGATCTTGCTATACACCTCGGGATCGGCGCGGACGAACGCTTCGCAATTTTCTAGTGCCAGCCAGCCCATCTTGCCGAACTCCTTTGCGACGGCTTCGCTGCTGAAACCAAGCCGCCTCCATTTGTACCGGCTGTTGAGGCCGTGGCTCGTCGAAAAGCGGTTGCCTGTCGGGTTGACGATGCTGTTCTCGCCTTCACAATTGGTCGGAGAGGCGTTCAGCTCGACTGCCACTTCCGTGATGCGCGCTTGCAGCCAGACGTAAGAAAGCGCAGAGACGTGGCGTTTGTTTTGTGGCGTGACATTCGTGCGCATGCGGTGGTTTGCGATGCGAACAATGTTGGCTTGGAAATCAAGAATGCCGGGTATGAGCTCATCGGACTGGTTGGACGACATGAGCCGACTAACTGCCTTTGCGATGCCGAGCGATTCAAGCTCAGATATGAACTCGTCAAAGCGGGCATCGGAGACGTGGCGCATCAGGCTGTTCAACAGGCTCAGACTGAAGAATTGGTGGTCAGAGGGATCGGCGGGTCCAACGCGGTGTGGCATAGGGTTGACTCACCTGTACAGGCACAACGTTGTATCTGCGCTTCCCAATCGCTGCACGAGTGTGCTGAGCAATGCAGGTTCCATGGAAATGTGGCGGTAAATGACTTCGAATCCGAATTTGGTGATGCCAAGCAAGATTGGCATACCGTCCGGACCCGTCTCGGTCTTGTCGTTCCCGCGCACGGATGCGCCACTGCTTCCGACGCCAACATTGCCCTCCATGCCGCTTGAGAGCAAGCCAGGGCGGATCGTGGACTTGCCCGAGCGAATCGAAGCTGCATCGCCTGCTCTGCTCGCGCCGCCCAGCGTGCCTACGTCGTCGTTCGGATCGCTCGGCCCGCTGAGAACGAGCTTTTTCAGGATGGCGGCTGCAGGCCTGCAGACGTTGATGCGGTCCATGCGCGCGAGGATCCGGACGATGGCACTGATAAAGTCACCATCAAGCTCTTCCCATCCGTCGTCGAACGTCTCCATCAAGTTTTGGCACGAGACGAGCGCATATGCCAGCGTGTTGACTCCAATGGTGGCGGGCTGCACTGGCGCGCGGATCACAGAGGTCGCATCCAGTGGGAACGACATGATGGCGTTGGTCAACTCGGTCAACCCCCCGCGATTGAGGAACTCGCTCGCAAAAGGCGCCTCGCGGATCAAGCGCTGCAGCGTGTACGTGGCAATCTTCAGAACGCGGTCGTCCTTGCGGTAGGCCGACAGCTTTTCTACCATTTCGACAGCCTCAATCGTGGGTGAAGAGCAGAGCCTGGAAGTGGTACATGCCAGTCAGGAAATCACGCATGTAGTTCCCATCCATTGGCTTTTGACTCACTTGAAATGCTTGCTTTCCTCTATCTTTTTGCGCAAATTCTCGTCCGTGATGAGCTCGTCGTTCTCCTCGTCTCTCAGGGCATACAGCGCAGCTGGCTCTTGAACCCCGAGGTGGGAGTTGGCGCACAGCTGTCGAACAACGTCCGACACGCTGAGCGAGGGGTCGATGAGGGCCTTAATGGATGCATGCCGGTAAGACACGACGTTAATGCGTGAGGTGGCGGAAGCGGCGATGTTGTTGTTGCCAGGTGCGGCAGTGCTAGCTGGTGCGGCAGGCGAGAACCCAGGGAGGGCCCTTGCTGGCGTATGGCTCGTAGCATTTGGCGCTCTACCAGACCCAGAAGAGTAAGGGTGGCCCTCCAGCTGCGCCGAGGGCGCCGAGTCAAACAGCGGGAGCTGCTGCATTTGGCTGGAAAAGACAGCCGAGGAGCTCGTGAGCGGCGTATGGTACGACGTCCCTCGTTGCGACAGAGGCGGAGTGGAAAACTGGCTGGACCCTAACCCGTTGACTGCAGCTGATGCATCGCGACCGGGTGTGGGACTCCGCGTGGAAAAGTGGTTTACGTCCATCAGCGGACTGTTGCTTCGGTTGACCCCGTCTTGCAGCAGGCCAAAGCCAGAAGATTTTGGATGAGCATCCGCGTGTCACTACATCCTACTGCCAGCAAAATAGTCGCGACCCACCTGATTGAATATACCCTCCACTCTGCGAGGCTGAGCCGGACGGCCCTGTCCCGCTGCTCTTCACCATGCCATAGATGCTGGGTTGATCCGTCGCGGCGCTGTGCGGCACCGAGGAAGACGTTGTGTACTGTCCGATCAGCTCTCTCGATTTTGGGTCCAACTCGCCGAGCGCAGGTAGCTGTGGGAGTAAAGGCGCAGCGGTGCCTCCTTTGGGGCTTGGTAAGCTCCCGAGGCCGCCTCCCGTTGTGCCTGCCTTGCTAAAATATGATCCACCTGTCGGCCCTGCCTGTGTTCCACCTGGCAAGGGCGAGGATGGTGGTTGCGGAAGTGGCGCCCGAGGACCACTGATTCGCTGGGAAGTCATTGCGTCTCCTGTGGTCAGGGACGTCCTCCGTGACGAATGCTCATGCGAACTCATCCTGCCTGTACAAGGGCAACCCGTCGGGTGTGCTCCTAGTCGTTCCTGCAACGTCACCGAGCAGCCCAACTGTCGTTATCGCTTCCGCGTCGTCCTAGGAGCGCCAATCGTGCTCTTCGGTGCGTTTGCCGAATGTCGTCACGGGGAAGCCCACAATCGTGAAACCTTGCAGTTTGGTGGGGATTGCCAATGTCGTGTGCCCAAAGGTGAAGCTGGTGATGAAGCGTAGAAGGTGGTTCTTCGTTCCGGCCGCGTCGCAATCAATAAAGCTATCCCCGCTGGGAGGGACATTTGTGGCGCACCTTCTCTCGCTTTCAAGACAGTATTCGTACAGACAACAAACCAAACCTTTCTTGTATGCATCATCGATTGACACATCCCAGTAAATATACTTGCGCCAATGAGAGGCAATTGACGGTGCTCAGCAAGGTAGAAAGAGGCACAAGCACGAGTACCGCTGCTCTGTCAACGCTCGAAATCGTATTGGAAGAGCCGTGGGAGGTGGGGCATCTGACATCCATTGGAACAGTGATTGCGTGTAGGAGGGCTGCTGGCGAGCGCACACGATGGGGCACCCAGTTATTTTGACAACATGTTCGCTGAACCAGTGGGCGCTCGATTTCAACGGGAACCGCGACCGCATCCTTGCCTCCATAGTCGAGGCCAAGCGGCGAGGCTCAAAGCTGCGGCTCGGTCCCGAGCTCGAGATCTGCGGCTACGGCTGCTTTGACCATTTCCTAGAGCCAGACACGGTGCTCCACTCGTGGCAGGTGCTCGCGCAGATCCTCTCCGATGAGCGCGCAAAAGGGATCCTGATCGACACCGGCATGCCGGTCCTGCACAAGGGCGCGCTGTACAACTGCCGAATACTCTGCCTCGACGGTAAAATCCTGCTCATCCGCCCAAAGATGTTTCTCGCCAATGACGGCAACTACAGAGAGATGCGATATTTCACGCCATGGTCTGCAGATAGGAGGGGCCAAACGGAGTCCTTCGTCCTTCCGGTTGACGAGGTGCGCAATGTCACCGGTCAGGACAGGGTGCCGTTCGGCGACGCCGTCATTCAGACGACAGACACGACCATCGGCGTCGAGCTGTGTGAAGAGCTCTTTACCCCAGACAGGTGCGCTAAATATGATTTCATTATGTGGATTTGAGCAGATGTTGATCGTTCATGTCGTTGTTACAGCCCGCACATTGCACTCGGGCTAGATGGTGTGGAGATTTTTCTTAATGCAAGCGGCTCCCACCACGAGCTGCGAAAGCTGCACCAGCGCGTCAACCTCATCCTCAATGCGACGGCGAAATCTGGCGGTGTATATCTCTATGCCAACCAGCAAGGCTGCGACGGCGACCGCATGTATTACGACGGCTGTGCGCTGATCAGCGTCAATGGCAGCATGGTCGCGCAAGGCACGCAATTTTCCCTGGAGGACATGGAGATTGTCACTGCCACGGTGGACTTAGAGGATGTGCGCAGCGCGAGGACGCAAAAGAGCCGCGGGTTTCAGGCCGCCCAATGTGCGCGCTTGCCGCGGTTCGAGCGCATATACGCAAAAATTCGGCTGGGCATTGAGGATCCCTTTGGCGTATTACTGGATGGCGGCATGCCAGCAAGTTTGCCCATCGGAAAACCTGTCGAGGGCCCGGAATATGCGGCAAAAGGGCCCCTGGCCATCAACGGCGCAGTAACAGGTGACAGAAATGATGAACTTGACCGGAATGTGGTTACCAAGCCGCGAGCGGTCTTTTACCACCGTCCAGAAGAGGAGATTGCGTGAGTGTAGGCCGCCAGTACCGCTAGAACACTGACTGACTCTTTTGCATCACCTTTTGGCGACGGTCTCCAGCCTTGGCCCGGCGTGCTGGTTATGGGACTACCTTCGGAGGTCGCGAACGCAGGGCTTCTTCATTCCCCTTTCGGGCGGCATCGATTCGTGTGCGACGTCCGTGATTGTGTTCAGCATGTGTCGGCTTGTCCACGAGGCGTGCACGCGACCAGAATCGCGTGGCGGGCCAAACAAGCAGGTGCTTGAAGACGTGCGGCGGATCTGCAGCGAAGTTCCCGAGTCGAACTGGGTCCCGGCTAGTCCGCAGGATGTGTGCCAACGCCTGTTTGCAACGTGCTACATGGGCACCAAGAATAGCAGCAAGGACACGCGCGCCCGTGCCAAGGAGCTGGCGCACGCAATTGGCTCTTACCACGTTGATCTGAATATGGACAATGTGGTTGAAGCGATCCTGACGCTGTTTACGGCGGTCACTACCTTTACCCCGCGCTTCAAAGTGCATGGTGGCACGGCGGGGGAAAACCTGGCGCTACAGAACATTCAAGCGAGGCTGCGCATGCTCCTGGCGTACATGTTTGCGCAGCTCCTGCCATGGGTGCGCGGCAAGTCGGGCGGGCTGCTCGTGCTCGGCAGCGCGAATGTGGACGAGTCGCTGCGCGGTTATCTTACCAAGTACGACTGCTCCTCCGCGGACCTCAATCCGATCGGTGCGATCTCCAAGACGGACCTCAAAGCGTTTATCGCGTTTGCAGAAAAGGACTTTAACCTGCCCGTGCTGCACAAGTTCATCACTGCGACGCCGACAGCAGAGCTGGAGCCCATCACGCAGAACTATGTGCAGGCCGACGAGGCAGATATGGGAATGACGTACGACGAGCTCTCTATCTTTGGCCGGCTGCGAAAAGTCGGCAAGTGTGGGCCGTACAGCATGTTCACCAAACTTGTGTACGAGTGGAAGGAGCTCCTCACGCCGCAGGAGATTGCGGACAAGGTCAAGATGTTCTTTTTCGAGTATGCGAGGAACCGCCACAAGATGACCACGCTAACGCCCAGCTACCACGCCGAGTCATACAGCCCTGATGACAACCGTGAGTTACAGTGCTTCCCGTCTGTGTGTTCGCCTCCTCACCGTAACCAATTGGTTTACTCTATGCAGGGTTCGACCTGCGGCCGTTTCTATATCCGAGCCGCTTTCCCTTTCAATTCTCCTTGATCGATCAGCTCGTCAAGAGGCTGCCGACAGCAGCATTCGCACAGAAGAAGGGACAATTCGAAGGGCCGCCGCCAGACCCGTCGAAGCTCGCGACATACTGATCTTCGTTCCGGTTGAGTGTAGCGTAGCAGGGCTCAGTTGGCGCGCTGTAAAACGCCACGAAGCAGTTTGAGTGGCCGAGCGTCCCTTCCTCCAGCTGTCGTTTGCACGCGGTGTCACGAGCAGTGAGCATGCTTCTGAGTTTTGCGTCTGATCCACGTAGCATGCACTCCATAGAGGTCCATATCCACAGCACAGCAGGCCAAGATAAGTTCAAGTACCTACTACAAAAAAGTCGCCTTTTGCCGCAGCTACGTTCATCTTCATTGCCATACCGTACGTACGTATGTACACGCAAGCAAAAAGCGGTGCCAGTGATGTGCTTTGCAGAGATGGGAGGAAAATTCACAACCCTGGCTCGGGCGTGACTTCGACAGCATGCAGCGATGTTTCATCGCATGTCCGGCAGCGCTTGGAAACGGGCCTATGAAGCGAGCAGCCGAGTGGGGGCCACGAATACAGGCTGTCACCGGCACGCGCCATGAAGGCCGTGCTCTCGCTGAAGATGAGGCTACCTCGCATAGCCTTGGTGGCAGACAGCTGGTGAGTCGCGCGTGAGACCTCGGGGAGGGGAGGATTGTGTCATGTGATCATGAAACGCGTTTGCGCTGGTGCTGAATGGCCCATCAACATAACTAGTCGCAATCAACACACCGAAGCAACCCTAAAGTACCTGGAAATACGACAGACATCTCGTCACTGGACCGCAAAGCTCGGTCTCAAGCGGGGAGTCAGGGAAGACAACCCTAATATGAACCACAAGCACGCCCTATGTTTCGCCCGTTCTCGTTTCGGAGCAACGCCTGCACCTGAGCACACGCATCAGCATCATGCCATCGACAGCATCCCCGTCACCGGCTCGTTATGTATGACGCACTTCTAGGTTGTCTGTGGTAGCCCGTTTTGGAGTGGTACTCGGTGACATTGCCAATAGTAAAGTGGCTCCAGATGCCCGGATCAATGCACAGAGAGAATCCGATTCCATCTATTGACATGGATCCCCCGCGTTTCTCGGTGTTCTGATTCGTGCGATCGATCAATACATGGGAGCTTTAACACGATCTCGCCTCACTGCTCGTTCACAATAATCGAGGCCATGCCCATACCTGTGCCGATGCACATGCTCGTGCAAATAAGCTTCTTCTTTTCGCGCTTCGCTTCCGCCAATGCTGTGGCAATCTGACGGGCACCGGTGCAGCCGAGGGGATGTCCGAGCGCGATGGCACCTCCGTTCGGATTCACCTTTTCATAGGGTATTCCGACGTGCTCAATAGACATGAGGGCCTGCGAGGCGAATGCTTCATTAATCTCCCAGATCTCAATATCGTCCTTGGACAGGCCGGTCAGCTCAAGGACGCGCGGGATGGCAAAAGCGGGGCCGATGCCCATGACCCTGGGCGGGACGCCGACGACGGCGGCCGAGACAAACTTGGCAAGAACGGGGAGACCGAGCTTGTTTGCAACGGAGCGGCGGGCGAGTAGGACGGCGGCGGCGCCGTCGGAGACTTGGGAGGCGTTGCCGGCATGTGTGGCGCCGTCCTTGGCAAAGGCGGGCTTGAGCTTTGCGAGCGACTCCGCTGTGACGCCACTGCGCACGCCATCGTCGCGGTCGACGACGCGCTCGTTGCCGTCGTCGTCGGTATACTTGACGATGACGATCTCGGATTGGAACTTTCCCGCCTTTTGCGCGGCGTCAGCCTTGATCTGCGACTGCGCAGCAAACTTGTCCTGTGCCGCGCGCGAGATGCCATACTCCTTGGCGACGTTCTCGGACGTGATACCCATCGGCATCAGGCAGTCCGCCGCCTCTTCGTTCTCCGCGACTCGGTCTGACATTTTCTCCGGCATCACACCAGCGCCGTAGTTGAGCTGCGCATGTAGAGGCAAAGCGTGAGCGCGCGTCGATGACAGGCAGCGCGTGACAGATGCGCGACTCACAGTCATGCTTTCGACACCGGCGCCGATGCCAATGTCAATCTGGCCGGTGCTGATGGCGGTGGCAATCTGGTTGACGGCCTGTAGGCCACTGCTGCACTGCCTGTTTAGACTCATGACGGCGGCCGTGTTGGGAATACCGGCCCAGAGCGCAGCCTGCCTCGCCTGCGTCGCGCCGCCGCCGGGCGGTAGGACGTTACCGACGGCGACGTCCTGGATCAGCTTCGGGTCGATCTTGCTTTGCGCAAGAACTGCCTTGAGGACGTTGCCCAGCATCTCCTCCGGGCAACACTGAGCGAGACCGCCCTTCTTTGCCTACAGACAGTAAAAGTGGTGCGGCGTGGTCAGGACTCGGCGCAGTTCGGCTGGCGTGGAATCTTCGGCACACTGCGTCCCACTCACCCTGGTGATGGCTGTGCGAAGAGCTGAGACGATGACGACTGCAGAAAAGGGAGGGGTGTCAGTGCCTTGGTCATGGTCGTGCGCATGGGTGGCGGCGGCGCAGCTCTTCACTGACCATCGTCGTCGTTCTTTTGCGTGACGGCGCTCTTTCCTTGAGGGATTGCAGGCATCTTAGTGGATGTTGCTGTGGTAGCAACTTTAGGAGTGGATCGAGTGGTTGCTTGCTTAGTTGCTGTGCACGAACTTCTTGCTCGAGGTATGCAGAAGAATGCGACAGGGGGTGGTATAGGAAATTAGGGAAGACAAAGAAGAGGATGGACGATGAGATGTTTGTAAGGGATGCGAAAGTGTAATGAATGGAGGGGCCTCTCGGCGACCGGTCCAGCAATACGCCGGAGGAGATTGCGGACTTAGGTTTAGGAAGGGTCGAGACCGCTGTGGTGCTTGCGTTCAACGGTGGCCCGGGGCAGCGTAGCCCTGGGAGGGAGGGGGGGGCAGCCCTAGCCAGCCATTGGGTGAGCGGGGCACGGCTGCGCCCTTGGCACTGGGCACTGGCGGGCAGCCATTCGTTTTTTCTTTCATTTGTTCTTCTTTCTTTATATCAAGCACGGGCTAACCCATCGAGACTGATCGTGCCTCCTCGTTCCCGTTGGCAACCCAACCTCGCTTCTAATGTCTGTGAAGGGTTGAGAATCGTAATCGGATCGAGACGCTGTCCCCGCGTGAAAGCAAGTGAGTCCTCGGTCTCTTTCTAACAATACCAATGAAAACAACAACAACAGTCTCGATTCGAGCAGTAGTAGGGTTGCCTCACCCTTCTGATCATCCACTGTCAGTAGGCCATGTCTCCCCTCCTTGAGCACAAAATGTTAGCTGTGCAAGGCTGCAACAAGTCGTGCTCTCCGGCAGTGATCCTTGGCAGGTGACATGTATGCAGCATGGTCGCTTGTATAAGCATGTCATCATCTCGCCCATTCCATACGATGTGCTGAGGCCCGTTGCGATCCATCCACGTCGCCTCCCTGCAAGACTTTGCGCAGAATGGTAGCGTGGCCACCGCCAACGTCAGCCGGCCCAGCTCTGCGTGGCCGCAGCCGCAACCCACGTACAGCGCCCGTCTCGGCCACACCGACTATGGAGACGGCGAATGTGTAGGCGCAATACTCGATCAGACGCTTGGGGTGCAGGATTGGCAGCAGCGCATAGCACATCCGGCTCTCCGCCCTCGCTGCACTCCTGCTCAGCTAGGCGCTTTTTTCATAGACGCCGCTTGCGCAGCCGCTCAACAAATGGCTCTTCTGAGGCGGACCCCCCCCAAATACATTTTCACACGAAATATGATGAATGGCTGTGCACAGTGCGCCACCCATCGCATTAGCTCGGCTTCCAGCGGCTTGTAGTGTGACCCGCGTTTCTCCCTGCTCTCGCTCAGATGTCGAGGCAATGATCTGCTACTACTGCGGCGGCTGCAATTCGTGCGTCTACGAAGGACGTGAGTGCGCGCCTACATCTACATTTCTCGTGTCTGCGGTCCGTTTCCGCCCTCAACAAAGTCCGTATGGGGTCAGCACATATGCCCGCCAGGCCATGGCGCAAGCGCTCAGCATCAAGTGTGGAATCGTCTTTGGCTTCCGTAAGCGTATACCGTTAGCCCTCAAAATCAGATGAATATTGCATCAACGGCAAGCGGGGGAGCAAGAGCGGATGCAGTGCAGTGGAAGCGTAGGCCAGTATTTCTTAACGGCAAATCGTCCAAGCCTAGGTGCAGCTACGCGCGGCTGCTCGCGGAAGTGCCTTCCGCCGGAATCGACACTGCCGTCGTAACTGCTATGGCCGCAGACGACCCCGTTTGCGCAGTTTCTAGCTTCTCTTTTGTGGCGTGGGCCTCGTGCTCCAAGCGCCGTTGCCGCCGGCGTAACCGCGCGTCCAGTTCCTCCATGCGCTCGCGCTCCTCCAACCGCTCCGAGTAATACTGCCCGCTCTGCAGCAGCACAACGCCGACGAGCGCCGCAGCGATCAGCGCATTTGCCGTCGCGAGGTCACGCAGCAAGATCGAAAGCAGGTCCGACGCATTCAGCGGATTTGCCTCGGGCAACGGCAGCAGCGGCGGTAGCGCGACGATGCCTGCAGCGCAACAAATTCCATCGTCAGCAACAACAGCGTAAGCGTCAACAGCCACAGTACTGCACTCCACCCACTCGGGAATACCTTCTGTGACAGCACTACCCCGATCGCTGCCCAGAGAACTGTATCCAGGGGGTATAAGCAATTTGTAACAGCATCAGTGGTCACTGTAAAAGTACGCCTATGCATCTTATCCAACGCACATAGGCTGGCCCCGTCGAAGAGCCAATTGCTCTCTCTCCCGCCGAGGATCTTGACGAACGCCGTGCCGGCGCCGAGGCACGCCACGCCGACAATGGCGCTCTGAAATGTCTTGGACGCGTCCGAGAATGTGTAGTGGTAGTATTCGTGCGCGGTCAGCAGCGACTGCCGTGTGATCGGCGTCTGCCACAGCATCAGGTGGTCCGCAGTCCAATGCATTGCCAGAGTCCCTGCGCCGTGCGCGTGAGGTACATGCGGGGAGGCGAGGGTAGGGGCACATATCTAGTCAGCGCGCCTGGCGGCCGTGGACGGGCGGCCTGCCACGGGACCGACTTACCCATCAGGAACACGGCCGAGGCGACAACGGTCACGGAAGTAAATCCGCCCATCACAGCCAGCCCAGTCATTCAAGTGTGGATCGGCCTAGCGCTGGTACAGTGTGCACGGTGCAGAGAACGTGTCCAAGGAGATGGACCGGGTCGCGTACATACATGGTTGCACTTTGAAACGCAACTTGTAAGGTGAAAGTATAGATGTCTCCTTCCTTTTTTTGGAGTGCAGAGCGAGTGATACAACCCTACATGATGATAATGACAACCACCACCTCATCCCCCGGTTCGCTCTTTGCCACTGCGCTTCCCAAAGCTAAAGACCTGGTTTCCTGCATAAATCTCGAAAAGTGATCCAGCTTGAGTTGGCTGTGCTGCGCGTGAAAAACTCTCGAACCCCTTTCGCCTAGATACTGACGAGCCGTGCCTCACCCCGCACCAATGAATAATCGATCGTCGGCTCTCAGGCCTCCCCACCTAAGCCTCTTGTTTTCACCTGCACCAACCTCACGTGCGTGAGTAGACGCTGCAGCGAGCCTCATCGCCTATTTGGATGGGCAACATACTAGCTTATACTTTTTCCTATCAGAACAGTTGCAAGCGAAGTGTATGCGATGCACATGACTGTGTTCCTCGCTAGACATCGATAAATACATGAAAGATTTGGGGCGCCTCAACTTTTGTTTTGCTGCGCATCGACGATGGGTACCGATGCACATGCTAACACTTATGTACATGATTGTACGGCTCCGGTGTCTCGACATAGGTGAAGCAGCCGACAACTTGTATAGTTCAATTCGTCAACATCGTGGTGGACACATGACCAGCAAGAGAGCTGGGCCACGGACTGGATGTTCGAACCGCGTGCGGTGCAGAGCATTTGTGAAAAGGCGAGACCAATCCAGCACCCTTTTGCCAGTACATATTTCGCGGGGACGACGCCAGCAGCCATGCCTGCGGCGGCATACTCATGTGTGCAGACAAAGCCTAGCAAAAGTGGAAAAGTGAACAGCATGTTGGACTGATTCCAGGCTTGCCTGTTTGAGATCATCAAATGGTTCGCATCAGCGATTCTGTGAGAGTGTCCCGGAGGAAGGGGGGGATTCAGAGTCGTGTCATCACTGGCGCAGTGCCCGACCTGTTTGAGTCGCGCGCGCATACCAAGTGAGCGCAGCCAGTTGAGCGCAGAGAAGCAGCAAACTGTTGACAGGTGTGAGAGCTTCCGCGTGCCCTCCCCCTCCCATTTGTGCCCTCACCATGCGTCCCTCAAGCCTCTCCTCATCATCACCTCCCTCCCCCAATCAACATCTCCATCCGTTCTTCCACCATCTCACCAACACCACCCCGTCCAGGCCCATCCAAACGGCAGCAAGCCAACCTTTTTGCCAGCTCACGCTTCGCACATCTCGACAGCAAGGTCTACCAATCCGGAACGAAGAAGCAAACCCGCCATCACCGCGAAAACCTTCCTTGATTCTCCCTCACAATGGTCAGCATCGGTTCCGTCCCTCTCCCTCCTCTCATTTCCTTTTCTGCTTCTCCCTTCTTCTGTACGTCTCGGCGGCATGCAAGAAGATGGGCCAGCGGCGCTTGAGGTACAGACGGAATCAGTGCGATAATCGCCGATGCTAGAAGCAACGGTGGCGGCGCAGGTGGATGCATTCTTGCATTAGACACTGGCACGCGCTCGCTGCTGAGCGGAGTTCACCTCCGAGATGCAGCTTCAAGAGTGCCCCGCTAGCCGCACAGAGCGATAAGCATCAAAATGTGCGAGTTGGTGCCTCAGCAGTGGACCTGTGCGAGCGAGCGAGCCATCCTGGCCGGCGAGCAAAACTTGGGAAAGGGCTTGTCAGCTGCAAAGCTACTTTGTGCTGCCCTGTTCATTGGCTCCAGCAGAGAGACCCTGTCTCCGAATGGACGACACCGCCATGTCTCAAAGGCAACACTGCAGCAGGAAATACCAGCCGAACCGCAATGCAATGCGTTGGAACGCTGCAGCGAAAGCGCAGCTGGGTAGAATGCTGCTGCGTGGTAGCCAGCGCGAATGCTTGCATCGATTGTCGCTGCGAGGGCTGAAGCCAAGGCGAAGCGGCCCTAATATGGGCTGCGGCCGAAGGCAAGAGCTTCTGCTTTTGACGCCTAGCGGGTGCATGCCCCGGCTATGCGACTCGACACGCAAACACCGTCGCGAACGCAACTGGCTCTGCTTCGTTGATGGCTTTTCGCTGTGCTGCAAGGCCACATGGCATGGGATGCAAATAGGCAGGATAGCTAGCAGGTAGGGAGGCGGGTGCCAGACCCCCCTCTTCCTCCGCTACGTCTGCGTGGAAGAGCGTGCCCTCTACGTAGCATGTCGCTCCCTGCTGCAATCTTGCCTCGCGCAGCAAGCTCCCCACAGCGGCAGCACTGTACGGGCGTGCACATGCTGCGCTTGATCGGTTGTGCCACACTTGGAGCGTGCATGCGACAGCAATATCCTACGAGTACAGGTGTAGTAGCTATGATGGCAACGGGGGTGCCTCGACGCCGTCGACGGCATCTGACGTTGCAATCTCGCCTTTTCCGCAAGACGTAAGACGTTTGACTAGTTCATTCACTCACGTTCGGCCCGGGTCGAGCGGGCCACGAAGCCATCTCATGCTTGGATTGGTCTGCTCTTGGAATGCAAGCCGGTCTGGCTCGCTCGCTCGCTCACTCACTCGCTGGCGGTACGCGCTTAGGCTCGATCGAGCTCCACGCTTTATGTCTCGTTCTTTTCTTGTGCCTTCCGCATTCTTTCACCTCCCCTTCCTTTCTGGATCACTCACGAATCATCAAGGTCTGACACTCGGTGCCACCCACTCACTTTGCTTCCAATCATCCTATTCCATTGCACATACTTTTCGCCTGGCCTCGCCATCCGCTTCACCGCCTCATTTCGTCACATGATACCACTTCCGGTCTCGACCCTGCTCGACTTGGACTCTTGCTCAACAGGCGTCCATGAACATCGACAAACGTGAGTTTTGTTGTGTGCAAGTTTGATGCAACTCCGACGATTAGCACCTGACTTACCTTCTCTACTTTCTTTTTCCTCAGCTCTCGACGAGCTCATCAAGTCCGATCCGTCGGGTCGTCGCGGCCGTGGCCGCGGCCGTGGCGGAAGCAGGACCGGCGGAGGTGCGGACGCACGGAAGCGCTCCAGCGCCAGCGGGCGCAACGCTGGCGCCAAGGCCGGTGCAGCTGCCAACAACTCCACCAAGGCGCAGCGCCAGGCTGCCGCCAATGCCACCAAGCCGCCCGTCATCATCCCCGGCCGCGGCGTCGGCGCGGCCACCGGTAGCAAGATCATCCTGAGCAACTTGCCGCTCGACGTGACGGATGCTCAAGTTAGGGTGCGTTTGGCTGTGTCTCAGGAAGCAATGCTCTCACTGATGGTCCTTTGCTTCTGCGCTCGACCCATAGGAACTCTTCTCATCCAGCATCGGCCCCGTCAAGAAGATCGCCATGAACTACAACATGAAGGGCGTCTCGACGGGCATCTGTACCGTCGAGTTTGTGCGCTCGGAGGATGCGAACCGCAGCTACCAGCAGTACAACAACCGCTTGATCGATGGCAAGAAGCCGCTCAAGGTCGAAGTCGTCGTCGACCCGGCCAAGGTACCGCTCAAGGCACCGCTCAAGGCACCAGCAGCTTTGGGCGCTCACGCCGGGCCGCGGGCCGCAAATGGGGCTGGCGCGAAGGGCGGCGCCCGCGGCGGCGCGACCGTACGTGGCACTGGGCGTGGCGGACGCGGCGGACGAACACCTAAGCCACGCAAGACGGTGGAGGATCTGGATGCCGAGATGGAAGGTGAGCTGCTGAACTACGACCCGGCTCTCCCATGGGCACGTTCTCGTGTTGCCTTTTTCTGACTTTTTGCCAATCCTCGATCGTTTCGTTCTCTTGCGATTTCAGACTATGCCAAGGCTGGACAGAACGACAGCAATGCTGCTGCTCCCGCCGCCGCTGCTGCTGCCACTTCGACTGCTGCGTAGAGCAAGAGCCTAACAAGCGAGTGGGCTCGGGCTCATTTGTTCAGCCAGCAAGCTGACAATGCGCAGAATAGTCACTTCCTCTCGTTTCTCCATCAAACGGCTCATCAAACGAATCTTGTACTTCATAAAGCCTCATGCGCAACACACGAAATGACTGGCGAGGTTGTCGCGCTTGGGAATGAGAGAGGTAACACTAGCATGCGTATTCTGTTTCTGCTGAACGTCCTGATCAGCATATCCGTTCCGCGAGGCGACCGACGTTGAATTGCTTTATAAGACATTGGGGATGAGGCTCACTCTATCTCCAATCCAAGGAGCTTCTTCTGCTGCTTGTTTCCTATTTGGCCCTGTGCACCTAAAATTTAACTCCTGCTACGGCCTACCAGGATGATGGCGATTACGTCTCCCCCTTTGGCCTTGAGAGCTCGCAAGATGAACTCCCGAATAGATGACAAACTTCTGTGATCAAGACGCGTTTGTCTTTTGTCGTCTCGCTGGGATTTTCAAGCCTTTGGGCCAGGAAATGAGGCTGATTGTTGCGCCTTTAACTCTTCGCACCAGGTGCCGCTGTCAAAGAAGACGAATAGACAGCAGTCCAGGCATTGCTTATTGCCTCACCGTACTCAGTCAAAGGGCGCGTCCCGCGACAACCTTTGCGGCGATCTAGTCGTGCATGGCGCATGTGCGGCCCTGAAGCAATTGCCCTGGCAGTGATGGTAAGAGCAAAGATAGAGCAGCAGCTATCGAGCAATGCTTGAGCCAAATCATCTAGATGTCAAACAGGGATGCTGCATGACGTCTCGCCTCGTCTCGCTAGGCCTCACTGTACTGACAATGACAGGATTTGGGCGCGACGACGGACAGAGTGCCTTAATCTGCTTTCACCCTCACTGCGGAGTTTCTCTGGCTGAGCCTCTTTCATTTGATCCACTTCATATGGCAAGTCTTTGGGTTACTCTCTGCGAGGAAGAAGGCAGTAGGGTCCCTGGCCCTGAAGACCCAAGAGGCACTGCACCGGCGGGCACGCATCACGTTCACGGCCACGTCTCAAATGACGGATGTGTCGGCCTGGGCCTTCCTTGGCGATGGGGCTCAGTGCTACGTTGCTTGTCAGCGACTGCAATTGGTGCCGAGACGGAAACAAGCTCTCAGAAGGAGGGTCATGCAGAGGCTCAAGATGTCGTCTATGTGTTGATGAGGGCCTGATAGGGCGCGGGTCTCGGGGCTGCGCATACCTCGTCGTGAACATTGCGACGCCATTTGAGCGCTTTTCCTTCTTTTTAGACTGAAGAACGACCTAGCAAGTGTCTTGGGGTCCTCATTTCTCGCTTTTCAGACGCGCATGGGAGCGGCTCACGGCGACGAACAAACAATGGAGGATATTTACAGACTTTGGAGCGAACCCTTCCGACGGTGCTCATTGCCGTTTGACCCCTGCCACATCGAAGCTCACTCACCTTGTCGCTGCCGCACGTCGCTAGCCCCGTTTTGAAATCGATACAGGGTAGCGCCACGCTCGGCAAGCTCTCGAGGTAGTTCATTTCGTCTCGCTCAAGAACGGACATGCAGGGCAGAAGAAACGCGGGCGCAAGATGAGGGAGGTCTACCAGGCCGCAGAATTTTGCGCTTGGCATGCCCTCGGGTCGATGCAAACCAGTGCCTTGCAGACGCTTCTGACGCAGTTCACTTCGTAGTTTGCTGGCACACAAGCTGTGATTTCTCACAGGCGCTGATCAATGCCACCTTTGCCTTGTCTTCATGTTGTCACGCCTTTCGATCTTTACGTTGTCTCAGTGCGCCTAGTTGAGGTAGAGGGTGCGGTTTTACTTCACGGCTTCCGCAGCGCAACCCGGTCTGGTGCAGCTTCTTCGCTATCGCAAGGTGAACGATGTGCCACGTACTTTCTCCTTATTAACGGGCTCGTGCATTGAGCTGTCATGCTGCCCACTTTATCCCATGAGTGGCGGTCGGAATCAACTGCTGAACGTTCAGGCCGAGTAGCTTGTGCTTCGCCGTTACCAACAGCTTATTTAACAACTCCAGGTGATGATACCGAGCCGAGCATCGCCTGGTGTCGCTGCGCAAGCAGATGAACACCACGATGCAGCATTCCCGCCGTACGATGCGAAT
This sequence comes from Tilletiaria anomala UBC 951, assembly GCF_000711695.1. Taxonomy (NCBI): domain Eukaryota; kingdom Fungi; phylum Basidiomycota; class Exobasidiomycetes; order Georgefischeriales; family Tilletiariaceae; genus Tilletiaria; species Tilletiaria anomala. The sequence goes on along the minus strand of NW_013546931.1, from coordinate 56,550 downwards.
CCGCCGCTCTACCTTTCGGGCGTGCAAGGACGAGACGCAGGATCAAATCTACCCGTTGGCGATCCGTCCAATGCGCACTTCGTTAGATTCGACTACGACTGTCCGAGCACTAATAGCAGCGAGATCGCTTCACAATCGCACAGCAGGGCAGGGAGTTCGACCGCTCCATTTGACCGTGGCATGCCTTCCGGGCCAGCTATGTTGAGCATGGATAGCACCGACGCAGGTAACGTCTTTTCGATCCCGTGGGATCGCCAAGGTGCGCACGCCACGTTTGCAGAGCAAAGCGCAACGCACACTGGCGGCTTTCAGACGATCCCACCTCCCGCACACATACCGACTTTTCAATCCGATGGGGAGTATCCAGTGCAGCCCCACCCGGTCAGCGTCTCCTCTGGGCCATATCCTAGCTTAATCCTCGGCAGCAGGGGGGGGACTTCTACTTTGTCTCCTGCGCACGCCTTGAACGATTATGCGCAGGCCGATGTGGATGCGACCTACCTGCATTACCGTCAACAGTTTGCGCTGCAACAGTACAATTCTCACTCTTCCGTCTCGCGCCGCGCCGCGGAGGAAGCGCTGGCTCGCTTCTTGGAGTTTCAGGCGTTACCACCTGTGGACGATGACGCCCCGAAGTCGAAGCAGTCGCATTTTCCATCCAAGGATGGCGCTGTCGAGCCTGGCAGTTTCAGCGATTATTTGCAGCAATACGCGAGCGGAGGAATGGGGCAGGAGCATGTGACTGTACGTGCCGCCTCTGGTCTTGTTATCAACACGCCTTCCAGCGAGCATGTCAACATTTCTCACAATGTAGGCGCACATGACCAGAATGCAACGTCTCTCAGCACGCTAACGCCGGCCTCGGACAACACTATCACCCTCGCTGCAGATGAAGTGGATGGTCGGAGCAACCACAAAAGCAGCACCCACAAGTATCACCCTGTGCAGCCTTTCATGCCTATGAGGTCTTTACACGCAGCGAAGGACGGTAGGCGCAGCCGCAGACAAAAACGCGGAATCAGCACTTGCCCCACGTCTCCCACCGAAAGCCCTCCACCAGCTCATGTCAAAGGTGCTGTTCCGGTTTCCAAACGTGCCAAGACGGACTCACCACGCACCTGTGGCACCCATTCTGGTCAAATCAACGCGGATCCAGCCGAGGCCGCGGTGTTTGGCAAGATCAGGGTCAAGGAGCGTAAGCTTGGTAAGAGCCGCACCGGTCGCCGGCAATACACTTCCTGCGATAGCTGCAGAGCATCAAAGAAGGGATGTGACTTGCGCCTAAGCGTCGTGCTGAACACAATCGGCGTCGATGTCCACCCAGAAGTCTCTTGCTCTTCTTGCAAGAGAAGGGGCCTCAAATGCACCACCAAGGATGTGCACAAGATCAGAGCTGCCTCTGGGCACTTTGAGGAGCTGGATGAGGATGATGACGACGACGAAGACGGAATCGGTGAGGACGCTTCAAGCTCGAGCGCTCTCTGTACAAGCAGTCGGAAAACGTCACTGGCCGGCAGAAGCGGGACGGTGTCCCATGGACGTGCAGACTCTCAACCCACACCGAACGGCGGTCGCTTTTCTCATCGCGCGAAGGCAGTCAATATGAAGCTCATAGACGGCAAGTTCATAGGATTCAAACGTCTTGACGAAAGCCTGGTCACCACAGAAGACCAACACCCCTTTGTGCAGGAGACGCTCGTCGCATACGCGCAGACTCTGGAGTGCTCGATGCTCCTCTTCCTAGGTCACGCTACCCAGGCGGATAAGGAAGATCAGGTCTTTAGCCGCAAGATGCCGTTTTCGCGTCGCAATAGCCTGCCAAACGCGCAATAAGAAGGCGATGAGGTCTACCGCACCTGGAGTGCAACGGCAAAACGAATATGTTGCGCTCTTGAGACGGCAGAGGTGGCGTGGGCAGCATAGACCAGCGCACCAAGCTCAGATGCGGCCGCCATAAGTTTGCTCTACCTGGGCTCTGCCTTCGATGCGGTAGTTCAAAGCCTCTTCTGACCACTTATGGGCTCTGCGCACTTGTCAAACCAGTCGGTTAGTCATTCGCACTGCTTGCAGTGAATGCCACTCATTGGCTTCTCCCTCGGCCCATGCAGAAGGAACTTCCTGAGGCATGCAAGGTCGTGGTAACTGTTTACGGGTCTCAGTCCCTTCATGATTGAGGCGACAGCATCAAGGGATTCGAGGTTGTGCAAGTCCACGCTCAGGCATGGTACCGGGTGCACACTCTGCTTTTCGGCCTTGGCTCTTCCGCTTCTTCTTTGAGGCTCGCTATTGCCTTGATCATTTTTCAACCGTGGCGCCGCCATACCATCTGCCATATGTCGGCGGTCTGCGCTCGACGGACGCTTGTTCGTCCGATTTGTCAGCAGCATTTGACGACCACAAAGATGAGGCTGGCGTGACGCGCATGGTTGTCCATTTCGCAGGCGACATTGGCTTCCGGCTTCTGAAGCACCTGACAACTGAAGCAGAGAAGTCTTGCGACGTGATTGCCAAGGTCCACCCGTTTGCCGTCAACCTTCCATGCGCACTCTGTTGCCAGCCAGAGAACAATCCCACCGCCGTTCTTGCCGGGCTTGTACCCGCACTATCTGGCTTGCTGGGCACTGTCTCTTGGTTTGCTCTCCTTATGGGCAGCACTTTGCCCGGTGCGCGCTGGCGGGCTTCCATGCTGGCTCACGACGCCAAGGATGGGACTCTCGACGATGCACTCGCACCGCTCGCGTTGGACGCCGCTCCGTCCGTGCCTTCCGAGGAGGCGACCTCGCTCTCATTTCTATGTGACAGCAAAGAAGTGACGAGGAAGGCGCTTGGAGTGACGAGTAAAGCCTCAGACAGGGCCATCCTGACTGGCATGCAACGGCTTGCTTATGGCGCCGGTAGACATATTGAGCGGTGTGCTGGATTCGGGTGGCATTGCATCTGCTGCTAGGCACAACTCCGCAGTAGTCGCACTGCGCATCGCGAAGCTGCTCTCTTTGAACCTCGGCCCGCTCCTAGACCCATTCATCGGTGCCTTTGATCTCTTGGCAAGCGACATCCAGACTCTACTGCGCGGCCTATACTTGGACGTTTCTCTCCCCATCATGCCCTTCTTGATGTTCAGCAAGCATGGCTGCACACCTCAAAAGGAAGGATGGCAGAACTCGCGTCGATGCTGACAGCCAAGATGAGGGAATCTCCGGTTGATGTCAGCACCACCTTGATCTGCTCGGCTCTCCTCGCCGGGTCGGGCAGCGCGCATTTCTGCTCACTTGGCGAAGGCAAGGGCGGCGGCTCGATTGCTGGTGGGGCCGCCATATGAAATGTGCGTTCACCGAGGTTACTTTCGAACCACTCTTCCATGGGTGCAGAAATATGCTAGAATCGGCGCAGGAGCGTGCACGGCGCCTTCACAATTCGACGCTGCCTTGTCATTTCCCATGCAAGCATAACGGCATCCCAGAGCTCCTCGTGGTTGTGCAGTTATTGCGTCAGTGCCTCGATGCGCTCAAGCAATTGCGAGCCTGCCTCCCTTCCCTCCTCAACTCTAAAATGGGGCCAAGCTGGAAACCATCCGACTCGGGCGTCTCCATCGCAACCCTCTGCGCCAAGCTCATCCAGTCGCGTGATGCACTCCACTTTGTCATGCTCCGTTTGAATCCTTTCCCGCTCAACCGCTACCCTACAACCTCATCTGAATAGCCCTGGTCTCAAATTACAACCTACAGGGGAGTGTATTCTACACAACCGCAGAAACTCTCCACATGCTTACTGGCTGCCCATGTCCTGAATTCTGGTGAGAGCATTCCAAAGGTGGGAAGCACGCGACACGAGAGATGGCCAGACAGCGTGCGATGCGAGAGATGCCCATAAAAATTACAACGCATGTTGCCGAGTGAGATCCCCAGCTGCGACTCACCATCAAATATACACGCTCGACAGGAGACTGTGGCCAGCTCAAAAGCATCTCGAGCGATTGGAGAAGCTGAGCACTGTGTCAGAGGTCCCCCATCGCTTACCTGTTTCCAAACACACGCCCCCCAAATGGTCGAATAGTGCACAGCACCAAGCTTACCCGCAATGACGCTCCAGGTCGGAGAGATGCAGCCCCGTTGAGCACTGTATTGGCCCGGAATGGGCCTGCTGACCTGATTGTGTGCGAAAAGCCTATGAATGCACCCCGGGATCTTCCTGAATCTTGAATCTTCGGAGTTCTGCTCAAAGATCCCCCGGAAGGTCTCTAGATTCCCCGACTTTCAGATCCGGACCAGCAGATGGCAGTGAAGCACATTTGGTGCATATCTAAATTTCGGGTGATCCGGCCGCAATATCCGACCACCTGGTGGTCTGCCGCTCTCGGTCGTTCAATATGGAGTTGTGACGATGGTGATATATTACGCTGACAGCGAAGGGTTGATGGCGGCTGTGCGAATGACTCTACAGTTGCGTCTCGTTGGAACCATGACATAGTTTGCTCCACGCCAGACGGAAGGCCCAACCCCTGGTCCAGAAATCCACGCTTTCCCGCCTGTGCGATACCTGCATGCCTTGGTTCTGCCGCCGGAGTACGAGTTTCTCCTCATCTCCTTGGGTCTGCGTTTCGCTTTCGAACGATCGCGAGAGTATGACCGCGGGAGTAATCAGTAATAGTGCATCCTCCGTCTCAAAACGGTGGAACAGACTTCAAGCACGGGCGCGCTCACCGCAATCCTGGGCTCCTCACCAAGCATGCGGTTGGCACCAAACAACTTGGCCTTGCCGCATTCTCCATCGTGGAGATCCCAAGGCCGATGAATCAAAAGCACCGTTGGAAGCTCGAACCGAACAAAAATTTCCCAGTTGGAACTTTCGAAATGTGTCAAGGATGGTCTTGGATAAGGGGGACCAAGCGATATCCGAGATGTGGGCCGCATCCCCTCGCACTCACAGGGGCGTACAGGGTGACGTCTGTTATGCCCTTTCACATGGTCTCAGGGATACCGAAAACACTTAGACTTGCTCGCAAGCGGAAATCTGAGCGCTTTCCACTTTATGCAAGTTTTTTCCTTCATGCTGATCTCGCTCAGCCGCTGAAAACTTGCATTACTGAGTACCTTTTTGACTTCGCCACCAAGACGTCGCAAGCTGGTGATGAGTTCTGAAGCGGGAAAAGAAGTATGTCGGCCCGCTATATGGCCTTCCTGTCTTTCTCAACAATCAGGTGAGTCTCTCTTTCAAAGAGATGGAAACACTGATCCCCTGACCCCACAACTAAATATTTGCTCGACTGCTTCTAGTTCAATGTCAAGGCTTTGAACGGTGATGGGTTACGCCACAGATATTTCCCAGATCAAAGGGGGGCAATCGATCATCACTGAGGTGTTTCTATTTGCTGGGGCCGTTCCTTTTGTGTACACCAATGTGTCGCAATCGATGATGCGGGGAAAGGCCGACAAGTGCGTCTTTATCTGCACCGTTAATTCCTGGAACCGTGCCTTCACCGTACCTATTTTGCTGAGGCGACTTCGAGGCAAAATTTTATTACCACTGACGCTGGGTCCAGCCGCAAAACATCCTGTCTAGCCCAGCAGATCTTCAGGAGGAGAGGACACCCTCTTGAGACTCTAAGGCTCGCCCAAGGGCGCGTGAGAACAGACATTGAAGGCACTGTTCGAATCCCAGCAGCATTCAATGGCCGCTGGAGCTTCCTGTCTTGAATGCATTGCGCACTGTATGAAGGTACTGAGAATGGTTTCAACCCTCAAGATAGCATCAGCGCCGCCATCGGACCGCTCACACAAGCCTTCGAGGGATGGGTTTCTTTTCATGCGCGGCGACCACCCCTGGGAGCTGGGTTAGATTGCCGTTGCCATGCTTTCAACGGAAAGGCCTACCGGCTAGAGAATCTGGACTTGAAAGAAAGCACGCACGATGCTGTGGCTGAGGCGCATTAAGGGATAGATCAAACTGTGCTTCGGTATCATTTAGGATGACGACGTGACCCACCCCCATCGATCAATCTATCGTGCGCGGCTTGAGCGAGGCGACGGAGAAGTTCCAGAATGCCAACCACCATGACATCGTCTTTGCACCTTGCAGCTTGTACGTTGGAAAGATTATCATGGTCATATGGAGCGCGGATGATGGCGAGATACCGCAACCTGGGTACCCAACGGCGGAGAGCCCGAGTCGCAATGAAGGTGGTACATGCCAAAGCGATAACGCTCAAACACACCCTCTGTCTCCCTTCCACAGCATGTACAGCGTAGTGATGACTGGTCCAGAGCCATAGAAGCACCTGAGCACGTACGGAAGCTGGCAAGCGAATCGCAAAATTTGGCATGGCACAAGGGCTTCCTGCACTACTGGCAGGCGACTGCCAGCCGGACGGGCACGGGCCGTCCGATCAATGCGCTTATCGCTTTTTGCACGCCATGGGTCTCTGCACCGCACGACTTAACGACTATGCCGGAGATACATCGCTGTTCAACCTCGCGGACCGACCGAGCGTAACGTTCCCGGCCACCATTGTCGATCCTGAGCATGGCGCCAAGGCGCCGCTGGTCACCGAGCCGCTTGATCCATCTGACAGAGAGATGTGCGAGCGCTAAGATCCGATCATCTGGAAGGGAATGCCAGTTAATATCCATATGGTCTGTAAGTGCCTGCAAGACGAAAAGTACGTCGGCCTCGCCAACGTGCTGGTCGACGCGGGTGTTACGCTGCACGCATAAAGGCAAGGCTTGTACAGTACACGAGAGGAAAAGTCTAAGCGCTGGCTGATAGGAGGAAGTTCTGCGAGGATCCGAACAGTGGGTTCAGTAGCCACGTTATTTGCAGATAAAAAAGGTCCTGCTGCCTCGGACTCACCTTTTCTGCTTTTGCTACCGCCGCATTGAAGTTTTGCACTGCTTCCCAACAGTCTAACGTTCTGTTGCCATCTCTGAATGCGCGAGTCAGCGATCGTTTGTAGGTTCATGGCGGTAGTGCCACGAGCTCACCTGTAGCACTTGGTAACCTCCTCTCGGGCTTGCTTGACGCCGGGGGTGTTCTCCACCTTCTCCCTCGTCTTGTTGTGCTTCTCGATCTTTTGGGAGATCTCATCCAGCTGCTGTTGGAGCAATACAGCGCTTCGGCCTTGCGCCCCCTTTTCTCCTAGCTTCTTCTCATTGTCCAGGTTCTCCTTTTCAAGCGCGAGCTCGATCTGCTTGCGCACCTCGTTCTCCTGCTTCTTTAAGCGAGACAGCTCGGACTTGATGCGTGACTGGATCGAGGCATCTAGCTGCGTTTGGCGCGTCGCGGATAATAGTGATGGGCTAGCATCTTTGTTGGCGCCGCTGCTATCGCTGCCGTCTGATTTCCCAGCCACATCGGATTGGTTCTTGTCAATGTCGTTCAACAATGAGCGGCCGAGCTAGGAATGAGAGCGATCGAGCAGCGGGCGACAAAAGTGTAAGCTTCAAGCCGTCCGACAAGCGTATATCCATCTACAATTCAAATCGCAACAGACGGTATTGCATGATGCACTGTTGGCAAGCGCAATGATTCGATCGCATTTCCTCCATACTCACCTGCAACGGTTCGGCACCGGTACTCTTCGCCTCGGTCTGCTTCGGCGCGGAGCCCGCGTCGGTCGGCTTGGATCCAGCTGCACCCATCTTTGCTGCGTTCTGCGTGGGTGGGCTGCAAGGCGATAGCACGTGTACAATCCTCCGTGCCGTTTTGACTGCAGAGCAACAGCCTTGTGCAGAACACATCGAGTATCAGCAAAAGAAGACATGACGGCATGCAGTCCGAGTCTCGATCTTCACTTTGTGTACCCGACTCGTTCCGCCCGCCGTCCTGCTCATGTGTATCCCACTCTATTTCTACCGTCATCATGATGCCCAGCAGCCGTATTCATTGGCCAAATATAATTGAAGGCTAGGTGTCCATGGCACGTACCGTCAGCTTTCCGCAGTGCAGCGTTTCGGAGGAAGGCTGTGTCGCATCTCGTCATATTCGCTCATAGGGGAATGCCCCCACGGCTCACTTAGCGTTGCGTACGGGCCGCGGTGGCTCCAGACGACTAGCTATGACTTCGGGTCATCACCATCATGGCCGACCTTACTGCCAAGCCAGTGCTCTTACCAGAATTATACCCCTTGATCGCGGAAGCCGTCACGAGTGACGCGCAGGAAAATGATGCTTATGGACTGGATCTCGCAACGCAAAAGACGCTTTTTACTTTCTCGCAGATTGACAAAGAATGCCAGTGGGGTTGCCAGCCCATCCTCTAGCACAGCGTTCGACTACCGAGCAGCTCAGCTATATTCGCTATGATCGAGTGCGCCGATCGTATAACGAAGCGTACTGGAAAGACTCCGTACGCGTACATTGAGCGCATGAGCATCACCTTGCTCAAAAAGAGAGCGATGTACCACCTCGATGCCTGTTGCTGCTGATGACCCACCTAGCCGAACAGTCCAAATCGCTTCATCGATGGGCATGGGACGTGCCCTTCCGCGAACGGCTTCACAAGGTGTGGAACATGTTCAACGTCGACCTTCGCCAGCTCTTCCGACAGCTCCCGCTACGCGAGCTCATCAGCGTCCAGGACGAAGTCTGCTTTAGTTTGCGGTATGGCGCAGGAATGCCCGGCCAGGCAGAGTGTCAGGCCTTTCCTGCGTTGCAACGGCCCGTGCTCTACAACCCCATACTGGACGACGACTTATCCGATAAGCTGATTTCAATGCCCAAGCTACACTGTCGTCCTTATGTGCGCCGACCATGGTTGGCAGAGGATAATGGACGACAATTATATCGATCGCAGCGCAGAAGCCAATGCCTTTGAGCGACTGCACGACGCTTGCGCTCTCAAGCCTGACGGGAGCATAGTGAGCTGCGACCACTTCACACCAGCTATTTGCTCCGAATAGCTTGTGACGCCTTGAGTTTCTAGCAGAGACGTCTCGAGCTCTTCATCAGCGGCGGCTGGTCCGGCTCGATCCTACGCACGGCCTTGGTCTTGCGAACGCTGACCAGGTTAGAAGCGCAGCAGTCCTCTGGACTGCGGCTCTCGCTCAGCGTCAATCCAGACGGCATCCCAAACACCATGGAGGGGCAGGAAGCTGTCATCTACCAATATCGCGACTGGGCCCGTGAGCTGATCGACTCAGGCAAGATTTGGACAGGAAAGCAGGCATGTCTGCTGCATGACGAGCCGGAGTGATCGCGGCGCAAGAATGTGTATCTGACCGCACTCCCGTTACCACGAGGGCACCAGCGCTCGAAGAATATATGCTAAAGTGACATTGTCATGGTGAGGGTCTTGGCGTGCACACCGAGTACGGGTGGGCCACCAGAAAAAAGTGTGTGCAGGGACTTCAAATACCGAAAGCTCTTTTGCTCGTCGTCAGCAGTGCCAGGGTCGGGGGCCGGGAGTGCAGTGAGAACAACAGACGTGGAGGATGAAGAATTGTTGCGGATGAGTTCGCTGGAGAAAAGGGGCGGGGAAACGATGATCAGCTGTTGGCATCTCGACTCAGGCAGTGCGACTCACTTTAATATGAGATACTGCGCTTTGTTGGGCAGCTCATTGAATGCGATGAGCGGTGGTTTAGGGGTTTTGATCGACGCCATGGATGACCGTGAATGATGCAAGATGGGGCGTGATGAGCGTCTGCCGTCTCTTGCAAGCATGTCGCTCAAAAAGCCTTGGTTATCGTCGGCTGCGGCTTGGCTCTCTGCACCGAGAGAACGCACAAACGCGGCGCGATCGCGCGGTCTCAACGTGCCTTCCTCCGGCTCGGTAATCGCGCTGAAACTCGATCGACGCGAGGATGCGACGCTGGAGCTGCCGCTGGGCGCGAGATAGGGATCCGGCGATGCCGTCCGACTGCCCACTGGGCGGGTTGACTTGAGTGTCGACCCTGATGACGTGGACCCCATGCTTCCGGGAATAAGGCCGAGGCGTGCTGGGGTGGGGGTGACACTCATTGAGCCGTACTCAGCTCCATTCTGCCGTAACGATGGGCTGTCGAGTAGCGGCCTGCGGACTGGTTCATCTGGCAAGCCATGTGACCCCCCAACCGAGTAGCTGCGCGTCTTGCGCCCAGTTCGCCGTTGGCCTGTGTTGAAAGTGGCTGCGCGGCGGAGGCCAAGGCCAGGCCCGCTACTACCAGCCCCAAACCATTCGTCATCCACCAGCTGTGCGAGCTCATCGCTTAGGTCCGAGTCATCGCTTTCATCTGAGTCGTCCGCATCGCTCTCATCGTCTCGCCTCGGCCGTGCCTTTGGATGCGCCAGGCCAATCTTGATGTTACGCTTAAAGTACGCCAAATGCTCGGGTGGCATACTTACCCCCAAGATCTTTTGCTCTCGCTTCGATCGCCGTTTAGTCCCACTCGGGGAAGCTTCCATCGCTGGCGATGCAGTCCCAATTGGCTGTGGCGCGGTCTTTGACATGCGCTTGGCCGCTTTTGCTCGCCTCTCATCCTCTCTGCGAAGCTCCTTGAGTGTTTCCCACCAGGGGTCGCCTTTTAGGGCGAACTCAACGCGTTCGCTCACCGGCTGCCTGCCCATGACGACTGCATCGTACGTCTCCAAATGCGACGTGCGCAGACAGAAAACCCGCAGCGTAGCCGGAATGCGTAAATTGTCGAGCAAGCTGTGAACGCGACGACGCTCTTCTTCGACGTCTTCGGGCACTTCGACAAAGACCGACACGCGGACCTTATGGTATTTCCATGTGCTGGTCAAGCTCAGAATCGTGCCGAGCTGCAGTACCATGGTGTAAGTGTCCCAAGCGTGCGATGGATCCATGTCGGAACTGGCGATCTGAACAGGCCACAAATCGACATAGCGCAGGCTTTGATCATTTTCGCCAGACTTTTGCCGCGGGTCTGGGATTGACAGATTTGCGAAGTTGTAAGCGATGGCCAGACCCTTGCTCAGCGAAAGTGTGTCCTCCATGATTCCAACATATGTCGTCGGGCGGATTGGCGTCTCGCGTCGCGCCGAATCCGTCGGGAGAACGTGGACATTGATCGTTTGATGCGGTGCATTCGCCTCCATGGATGATAATACGTCTGGGACGGTCAAGTGGCTCTCGTCCGTGTCCTTGGACTTGCTGCTGACATCGAGTCGTGCCGGGAACTGCATATGGGTGGGGAAACCCATGACCACAATGTTCGGTCGCATGCCTCCAAGTCCACAAGAGAGGATCAGGTTGCGAGCGCCTTGCCTTTCGTCTGGCGCAATGATAACATCTACAAAGCTCTTGATGCCGGTGACATCGACCAGCTTCAGCCAAGCAATATTTTGCTTTTTGAGTTCTGGCAGGCACTCTGCAAATTCTCCCTTTAGCACGTGACCAAGGACGTAGAGCGCGCCTTTTTTGAGTGAGTTGCAAAATATGATGAGGTTCCACTCTGTGCGCGGGTTGTTTGCAAGCAGCAGCACTTGCGGCCGCCAGTACTTTACGTGGCCTTTCCTCTCGTCGATGCGAAGGAGATACTTGCGTACAATGTAGTAGTGCAAGTTGCGAGTGACATCACCCCAAGGTTTGGGAGGAGAACAGACGTGGATGGCGGTGAAAAGAAAGATGGCGCAGACAATGCACGCTGCTGCTGCGGCCGAGTCGGTGAAGAACATAGCGCCAAAGCATGACGCTGTTCCCGCAAGCGCAGTCCATATGTTCCAGTAGCGAAACGAAGGACGGAACGAAGGAGCGCCGCCAGCTTTCAGCGCTGCAGTGGCGAATGACAGAGTCCCGAAGGTGAGGAGGGTGGTCATAGTGACGAGCTGGGCCAAGACGTTGACCGAGTCGACGAGAAGGATGATCTGACACAGTCCATACGTGAAGAGAATCGCGAACGTTGGCGTGTCGCTGATCTCCGTTCCTTGCGCCATAACGTCAAGCACCGGTAGCAAGTCGTCGCGACCGATCGCCTGAAGAACCTTGGCACATGCCATGACGCCCATCAATGCTGAAAAAGCAGTTGAAGCTAGCTCACCAAATGTGATTAGCTGTGGACTGAGCGCAATGTCGCTGACGATGCCCACGTCCAAGTAGAAGCTCTCGCGCGCAACGGTGCCTGCAAAGATAAAAAAAGCCCCAATGTAGATCCCAAACGTAAAGATTAAGGACCAATTGGTTCCTTTGGGAATCGATTTGCTCGGCTTGCGCAAATCACCGGACATGCTGGCGCCTGCAAGGATACCCGTGACGGCGGGGAAGAGGACTCCAAACACGCTTTGCCAGGTCTCTACCTGATCGCCAGTTGAGGAGCCAGCGGCACCCGAGGTGAAATGTGGGAAAAGATTCTCGCGGAATGTGTGAAGCGACCATCCGGTAAAGTAGGCCCCGCGATCCTCGTCGCTGAACGGGTGGACGAAAATGCTGGAAACGGGGATGCTCAGAATGGAAATGGCGAGTACGGCGGCTAGTGCGAGCGTCGCTCGTGCGAAAAGCTTTGAGCCGACGAGGCATACGATCGTGCTGAGGAGGAGGACAATGCTGCCGTAAAAGAAAAGCCAACATGGGCCTTCAGGAAGAAGACCTCCTTCTGAGCTCTTCTCGCCATACGCATCCGTCAGACTCTCGACAAACCCGAGGACGTTCATTGCGGCATTGAGTGCCTGGCCTGCAAAGAAAATTAGACCAATGCTGCCGCCAAATTCGGGTCCGAGAGAGCGCGAGATGAGATAGTACGCTCCGCCGCCGCGTACCTGACCATTGGTGCTAATCGCGTTTAGCGACATTGCTGTGAATGTGTCGATAGCGTAGCTGAGGAAGAGAAGTAGTAGCGCGCCCAGCAGCCCGACTTGGCCCAGGATGAACCCAAAGCGCAAGAAGAGGATAATGCCGAGAATCTACCGCAAGTGAGAGGGCAGTGAGCTGGCTGTATGCTAGCCTGAGCACAGACCCATTGCTGCACTCACATTCAGGCTGACAGGAATGAAGACCCCATCCCACGTCCCAAGCTTGCGAGGAGCAACCTCGGCAGGTGAGATCATGCCTGGAACGCGTTGCTTGGGGATAGTTGTATGCGGTGTTCCTAACCCTCCCTCGGCCAGCTGCTGCTCGAGGCCAGCAAAGCCGGAGTTGGACCGAGTAACGTGGCCGAGCCTTTGGTTTCTGCCGTGGCCTCGACGAAAGTCTTCGGTTCCCGAGAGAGCTTCCTCATCGAATGCGACACCCTTGGTTCTCTTGCGGTCGCTTCCTGCTGGTCGGGGCATCCCTCCACCTTCGAGTGAGACAGTTGCGCTCCGCGATTCGCGGGGTAGCATGTCGCCATCATACGCTTCGAGCTCGCCATGGGTTGCAGCTTTGCCTTTGCTATTACCCCTGAGCTCTGCAAAGGTCAGCATACTGTCGTTGGTCTGTCGTGAATCGCTTGTGCCAATTACAGCGAAGCCCACCATTTCAGAACCGTTCTGCTGATGAATGGTGGGCGAAGCTGATCGCACGAGTGTTTGTTGCACTGAACTGTCGTCGTAGTCACTGAGCTTCCTTCTACGCTGTGACAAGTTCTGAGCCTCGCAGCTGCTTGATAGACGCTCAAGTGCGTCTCCCATTGCCCCAGCGGTCGGGTTCGACGCGCAGGCTGCTGACATCGACGCGCCGCCAGGAGCTTCGATATGGCTATTTCGTCTGTCATGCGTGCCAGTGGCCTCAACACTGATCAAGAATTCTTCTTGTTCTATCACGGCTGATTCTATCGCCTCTCCCTCTAGCTCTTCGACCGGGTCGTGCCGCAACAGTTGCTTCTGGAGCGCCTCAAAGTCGGCACCGCCGGACCGACAGCTAACTATGTGGGACATGGTCGCAAGCGCCGACCAGGCTCGCTCCTGCTTTTGTCTAGCTGCCCAAGCTTCTTTCAAGCAAGCGCACGAATACGCATTTTGGTGCTTAGTCGTAGGGCTTTACTACTTGTTTACCACTCTACCCATGTGTGCACCATGTATAGATCCCTTCCCGATAACCTGCCGTACCCCTCTGCCTGGCTAAACTGAAGTTAAGCGCTTCTCATGACTGCAGGCGGCGTTGCCATGACCACACAGGCATCTTTTTGACGTGGCATCGAGTTCCGAATTCCGTGCGCGGCAGGCTGAACGCTGGCTCGATTTCTCTTGCTTTTTCTCTCCAGTCTTCCGATGTTACCTCTGCCCAATAACCCTCCCTTCCGAGAGCTTGCTCAAAGTCTGCTGAGGCTCTTTACAGACATTGCGCAGACCTTCAAACGACGAAGTTATACAGCAACGACAAAATGTCATTCCGAGGGGGCGGTCGAGGTTTTGGCGGTGGTGACCGAGGAGGGCGCGGCGGAGGTGGCGGGTTCCGAGGAGGTCGTGGTGGTGGACGAGGAGGATATGCGAATGCTGGTCCCCCCGATACAGTGCACGAGATGGGCAGCTTTGTGCATGCTGTGGAGGGCGAGATGCTCTGTGCCAGCACGAATGCCAAACAGGTACCATACTTTAATGCCCCCATCTAGTGAGTCGGCTTGTGGAGAAGCTTGTGTTTGCTTTGTCCCTGCCTGACGCCGTTCGCATCCACAGCCTGCAAAACAAGGCACAGATTGGCAAAGTCGATGAGATTCTGGGCCCCATCAACGAGGTCTACTTTACAGTCAAGATGGACTCGGGCATGGTCGCAACGTCCTTCAAGGCAGATGACAAGGTGTACATTGCAGGCGATAAGCTTCTTCCGATAGAACGCTTCTTGCCCAAACCCAAAGTCGCCAAGGCGCCAAAGAAGAAGGGCGGTGCATTACGTGGAGGCCCACCGAGGCCCGGAGGCCGGGGAGGCGGTGGTTTCCGAGGTCGTGGAGGCCCACCAGGGCGAGGTGCACCCAGGGGGAGGGGTGAGTCCAGATTCTGCCCCCTTTAGTTTTGTAGAGCTAACGATTTTCGCTGCTTCTTTTGGCAGGCGGATTCTCTGCTCGCGGTGGTGGACGCGGCGGCCCTCCTGGTCGGGGTGGCTTTAGTCGTGGCGGTGGCCGAGGAGGTTTCAGGGGCGGCCGTGGAGGCTACTAAGCCTGTGTGGTGGACCTTCGTGTATTTGTGTACTTCTAGCTCTAGCTCTTCTCACTCTTCTCCGTCCGCTTTCATGCTCAGTGGGATGCTTGCATGCAAGTTGTTACCCTGCATCCAAAAGAAACGCTGCATGGATGATGACTATGCTACATCGGACCTCCCCAGCTGAACCTCTCGCAGTTTCCGGCCTCGGGCGAGCTCGATCTCGCGAAGGTCGGGCATGCCGCGACCGCGGTCATTCCTCCTAGCTCTACCACCGACACCATCGCCAAGGCCAATGGGATTTGAGCCTTGCCATAGGATCTGACACGCGGCTTTGATGACATTGAGTGGGTTCGACGAGCCCTGAATAGAGGCGGAGAGATCAGACAAGCCTGCTGCGCGGGCCAGCGAGTGAATGACGGGAGGGACACGGAGTCCAAATCCTGTACGTCAAAAATCATGTCAGTCTCCCTTCTCCTTGCGCCGTGAATAAAAGGGATGCTAACCGGCTGGTCTAGGTCTGATGGTAACATGGCTTGAGCCCCATTTGCTGGTCGACTCGGTGTGGATGGTGCGGCCCTCAAGGCGTTTGACGTAATCCATCCTCTTGACGGCCTCGTGGAAAGCCTTCCTGGCAGCCTTGCCTGCGTTCGTATCTTTTCCTTCGCCGTATCCCACCAGGCCTCTCCCGTTGCCAGCAACGACGAGCGCATACATCGATGCTACTTTGCCCTTGGTCGTCATGCGTACTACTCGCCGGATGACGAGCGTGTGTCGATGCAGATTGTTGATCTCCTTTGCGGAGAGGGGCGTGATGGAGGAGAGGTATGCGGCCGAGTCAATCTCATTCGATCCACCGCCTCCCCTCGTGGAGGAGAGAACGAGTGATGCGGCAGATGGCGGAGTCTGAGGGAAGATGGATCCACCAGTCTCGAGATCAGAGTTGTAAAATGTCACACTCGACCGAAAGGGATTCGACGGCGTCGCCGGGTTGTTTAGCGTGTGGCCAGAATCGAGGATAGGGTCAGGGTGGTACAGCAGTGCTGACATGCTCGCAAGGTCGCCAAGATTGAATTGCTGAGCCGGTGACGAAGAGGATGACGAAGACGCTGCATTGGGTGCGGACGAAGAAAGTGGCCGTTGAAGAAGGGCTTCTTGATTCGGCTGGGGGACCCTGTGAGCGAAGCGCTGCTTTCTGTTCAAGGGCGAAGAGAACGCAGCGTTTGAGGATGCTGACGCATCCTTCGAGTTGCGTGCTGCGCCGGCTGCACTGCTCTCCGCACTCTCTGCAGCTACCGAGCTGTCGGAAGATGACCAGCGAGAAGAAGGGCTGGCCGCGAAGGCCCTAGCCGAGCTGGGTGTGGCAGCCGCCGCCTTAGTGGCGCGCCGCAGCAGCATAGAGCTGCTGGCGAAAAACATGTTCTCTGCGCTGTCTTGAGAGTTCCTAAGGGCGTCGTATTCAAGGTTGGGGCTTATCCCATAACAGCCTTTGAAATAAGCGTGGCAACAAGAAGGAGCGGGTGGCCCGACCTCTCTTTAGAAAGAGAAAAATCCGCGAGAGACGGAACAGAAAGGAAACAGAGACCTTACACCGGATAGGTGTGCATCTGTTCAGACAGTGAAATATGTGAATTAGGGTTGATATGCGCTGGGCTCTTTGCAAGGTGTCCGATGAAGCTAGAGGTCGTCGCTCGGCCATAAGCATGTCTGGATTCTTGCATACCTCATCCAGGTATTACTGTGCGTGATACAACGACGTGCCCATCACCTTCTTTGCCCACCCTATACCTGCGAAACGCTTTCAGCCTCCTAAAACGGTAGAGGTACCGCTTCTGAATCATGTCAAAGTAAGTACATCTCTGCGCTGGGGGTTTGTCTCCTCGAGCATGATCGCTGATGAACTCATCCCTTCTGCTTCGCCAGGCATCACCCAGACCTCATCCTTTGCCGCAAGCTACCCGGTGTGGCCATCGGGCGGCTGTGTGAGAAATGCGACGGAAAGTGGTAAGTGTGGTCAGAGGCGGCTGTTGTTGTTCATGGATCGTTGAGCATGCATTGATCATCCTCCTTGCCTCCCCCACTCGTTCGCCTCGGGCTGCGCAGTCCAATTTGCGACTCGTACGTCCGGCCCGCCACACTCGTTCATATCTGTGAGGAGTGCAACTTTGGGACGTACGGAGGTCGCTGTATTGTCTGCGGCTCGCCCGGCATCTCAGATGCATATTACTGCGCCGAATGCACACGGCTGGAAAAGGACAGAGATGGGTGTCCCAAAGTGGTCAATCTGGGCGCGAGTAGAGTGGACTTGTTCTATTTACGAAAAGCAGGGAAGCAAGGGAATGGGTGAGTAATCTGTTAAATTTTCGCAATGACCGTCCACTGTTCGCGCGCTGACACAATTACGGTGGCACAAGGTTCCAACGAGGGTAGTCCAAGTTGCAAGTCGGTTCCTCCTCTTGCTGGTCGCGACTTGCCACGTCATTTACCGGCTCAGTTGTACGCATGGCGCTTAATGAAGTCTTCACTCGCAACTGCAAACTTTTAATTGCAAAAATTACAACAGCCCGTCCTCGCGTTTAGGTCCACCATAGTCGCTCGGATCTATCTCAGAGTCCCTTGGTGCAGACTTACTCTCTAACTGAGGTTAGAAAGCCTCGACTACTCGTGGCAAGCTGCGATTCATGGGCGCAGTGAATAGGCGAATGGGTGGAGCGCGAGGGCAGCTTCTCGAGCTGCACTTGCTGCGAATCGTCCCAACACGATCATGCTTCCACAGCGGACATGAGATTCGGCTCATCTGTAGCCACGCGCCCTCAGAGCCCTTTTTACCTCTCACACCATTTCTAGTCTTGGGAGTGACCACTTCTATCCACAATCTTGTAGCGTTGGCATGCTGAACTTGGAGATTGAGAGTGCGATGGTAGTTCGGCCGGGGCAAACGTGGATTGAGATGGAGCGATGGGAAACTCTCCCACGAAGTCCTCTTAAGTGATGGCTGAATGAAATAGGGTTGCATACTGCTGAGCTGCAGCCGGCCGAATCTGGACGCGTTTTCGCTACCATTGGTCATTATCGTCGTCGCGACTCGCAGGTCGCGTGTTTCTGAGTCGGAGAGTGTTGATGTTGTTACATTTATGCTGCTTCCCTCACCGTCTGTGCTGGCTCTCTTCACTCACGGCCTTTCATGCCACGCATTAAGGCCAGATCGACGTCGCAGAGCTTCAATGGAAAGATAAGAAAGGGAAGAAGATGTCTCGTCCGTCTTTAACGGCGCTTCCGGGGCCATCGTCCCTGCTGACCTCGTACGAGGGTCAGACTGTCTCGCCCTCGTCCTCCCACGCGCGCAAGCTGCTCATGCGTCTCGACAAGCCCGAACTCATCTCTCTCGCACTCGGGTGGCTCCGTTTCTCGTCCTCCATCCACCTTCCGCCCCAGTTATCGCGTCGGCCACCGCGCGAACACACGCAGCGGCGAGGCGACTGGGCCGCACTCGACCTCTCCGAGGAACGCAGAGCGCGGACGCTCGAGGATTGCATCACTATCTGGGACGGGCCGATGAGGGATCAGAGAGTGCCCAAGGTCCGAGCAGTGGATCGGGTGCTGGAAGTGGATTGGAGCGACGGTCTCAGCTTTGGTATGCTTGCAGAGATTGAGCTGGCTTATCTCAAGGCTAGACGCACTTCGCGGACGTGGGTTGCGGCCAAGCTCGAGTATGCGCCGGATAGGGGTGAGTACGGGCTGGTTGGGAAGCGTTGAACAATTGTTGCGATTTTCTGAAATCTTTTTCCTGGGTGAAACGGTAGTGCAACACCCGACTGTGTCCAGCGTACTTCTCCGAGACCTCTACACACAAGAACTTCGTCATTACTTTGCACACTATCTGCACCTGTCGCAACCGAGGACGGCAGTTCCGTCGACACCTCCGCGTTCCGTTTCTCCGCCGCCGACCCGAGGCGCAGAAAAATTCAAGACAGCATCAGGGGACGACTGGACGACTGCATTCACGTGCCTGAGACTGACATTAGCGCCCACGTCTGCCGAGCTTTGCGCCAGCGGATTCTACATCCTTCACATCCCTCGAACACCATGGTTGCTGATTTCTGGTTCTCCAGGTCGTGGCCTCGAGAACCGAACCATCGCTCTCGCTGCTTTTGCGCAGGCTGCAGGGGCTCGCAGCGTCAATGTCTCCATTCCGCCAATTCAATTTCAAGCAGCTATCACCGCAGGGAAGGCAGCAATGGCAGCGGCAGATGACACTGTGACAGGGGGAGAGAGGGAAGTGACGCTTCCAAAAAACGTCGCCGAGCTCAAAGGTCGAGACCCGCTCTCATTACGTGACATTCTCGCGCGCGACGCGTTGCCAGGCGGCGGCAAGGGCCTAGACATGGTCACCGGCTACGTGGAAGATGGTCCGCTCGTCGATGCGGTACATCGACGCCGTGAGACTGAGGCAGTCATCATTTATGGTCGACTTCTGACGCCGCCACCGTCATTAGAGGAACGCCGCGAGCAGCAAGATATCGGTGCCGCCTTGGGCCAACATGCTCCGGCTTTGCACGCCAGCGTCAAGAGACTCAGCGACAGAGAAGTAGAGCAAAGAAGGTTCAAGAGGCGAAGAGAGGCCAAGGAGATGTTTGGTGCGCAGGGAGATGATTCGCTTCCAATGGTGCCTCGCATTGACTTCGAGGTGAGTTCTGAACTACTTTTTGCTATATCTCAGGGCTCAACCAGTTTGCTGAATTGGTTCCCTTCGCTTTCCTCAGCTGCGACTGCCATTCCCCCGCATCGCGCCGTACAAAGTACCCTCAATGGCTCTTCTCGACGCCGAGCCGATCCGTATTCGGCTGGAGGGTAGTCATGTGCAAGCTGGCTTGCGCAAGCTCGTGCTTGCCGGCCTTGACGAGCGTGCCGACGCCACAAGCACTTCCTCACCAGCCGCAGCTTCCTCAAATGTTGTCGCCGCAGAGGCAAGTGAGAGCACAAGAGATTCTAGTAAGGAATATGCTGTCGGCTTGCCTTCCTGGCTCACGCAAGTCAAGGGGACAAACGTCGTGATTGGCCTGCGCGAGCGTGCTGCGAGCACTGTTGGTGGTGGTAGCAGCAGTCGGGGCAGTCATGCGCCGCGTGATGGAGCTGGAGCAGCAGTGGGAGCGGTACGTGCGCAGACAGGGCCGATGGCAGATCAGACGGACGATGCAGACGCCGATCGATAATACAGAGCCGGCGTTTGATGGTGGTTTGTGTACCTTAACCATTCAGTGCCACCTACGTACTTATTTACGCGGTGAAGCAGCTACTGTGCGCTGTTGATATGCTTCAATAGGAGCAAAACTGCAATGGGGGAAGTAGCATCGTGGTGGCTTGTGCAGTTTGCTTTTTTGAATGTGACCGGAACCCGAAGCCTGAATGTCCTGGTCGCATGGGTGGCCGTCCACACTCAGTGTCATTACGATGTATAAATCAGATTGACGGCGCCGCACGGACAAGTCTGAGACTCGCGAGCTGCAAGACAAGTAGTGAAGTTGTTAATGCTGCCATCCTTAGCGAATGACCGAAACACCTTGTCATATCCAGTGAACAGAGCGTCGGAGGGAGTGATCAGTTTGGCCATTGCGAAGCAATGGTCAGCGTCAGAGCCTACAAAACATGAGCAATGCGTGGGAGGAAAAGTATCCAGAAAGAAAGGGAGTGCATGCCCGGACTGCTGGTCTATCCTCGACTCTGCGGATCGCAATCAAGGGCATATTTGGGACGCATTTCGAGAATCGTTGCACGGTTTTGTCACTGCCTGCGAAAGAGAAGCTGTTGAAGATGTGCTAGATACAGTTGATCTTTTGGAGGTTGCGAGCGGCACGAGGCAGCAATTCAATTTCATCGATCGTGGTCTTCAAGAATACATCAAGGACGCAAGCCCAAATGATTCTCTGCGGAATCACTGGATCGAATCCACCCGACAGTGGCAGATCAGGTCCTTATCCCACAGATCCGAGCGCGTCTCGAAAGAACGCAAGAGGCATTGGTAACGATATTGCCGGCACACAAGCTGAAGATCCTCGACGAGGTGGCCTGGTCGGTCTTGAGCAGTACCTTGCATGGGAGCCTAGATCGTGAGAATAGCTCTATAGCCCCCAATTCCGATACAAGCAAGTCCAAATGCGCGAAACCAGTAGCAGCCATCATACTAGCATTCAACCTAACGCATATCGCACCGTGGAGTTTTACCGAAAGCTCGTTTGAGCAGGCCTTTGGGCTGATCAAAGATTCTCCCGACTGCGATGCTCAAAAAGGACGAAGGTCGGGGGTATTGGCGCTTTACGGTGCTTTTAACGAGCAAGACTCTTTTGCTAGCGAAGGGAACCGCCAGGTGGGTCCAATTGGGCTCCATGTATGCCACTCTCGTGGGGCTGACGCAGCAGCTCCCGTTCACTCCACGTCTCAGTTTTACCCCATGCTCAAGAAGTGAAATCCAGAGAACGGACTTCGTGACTTTCAGGCAGGGCTCATACCACTCGGCAGGGAACACGGCTACGAGCTAAGAGAGCGCGAGGAGATGCCTGCCGGGAATGTGAGTTGGACTACACAAATATTCCAATTTCAACATTGCACGTTCATGCGCATGCTTACGAATTTGACTGCTCCTGATGTCCTTTACTCAGCTCTGGCTAGACTTCTGGCATTGGTCGCGCAGAAGAATGTCAAGCATGCTATCGTGGTGTATATTTCTTTGATCAAGATACGCTTACGGTCACTCCGGAAGCGGCTGTTGCTTCATCGTGACACGCGTCGTAAGAGTGAAGGATGCAGATGCCCGCAGTCTGGGTGACCCGGACTAGTATAGACAGTCCGTCTGCACGTTAGGATCCAGAATTTGCGCTGAAAGAGAAACAAACCAGTTCCCTATTTTTCGTATTAATTTATTACGACTGTCGATTCTCCTGGAGCATTTCATCCATTCGCTCACAATTCCCTCAGCGAGGCCAAGGAGATGTGATAGATTCGGAGAAACTTTGTTCTTTGCAGAATCGATGGTCACCCAGAAGCATATCAGGGAGATTGATGAAGTGTTGAGGATCAAGAGTAGACGAGCCGCACGCGTGTGCATTCAATTGTTGCTTGGGACCCGATTGCGGGGAAGTTAACCCTGGTTCCCCCCAAAATATAACCCTGGTGACAGCAAAACGTCGAAATCAAGTTGGACAGAGGCCAGCCGAAGCATGAACCAGGAGATAACCCAGAGCCCATTAGAAGACGAACAGAAAGGCTTGGCAGTTCGACTTCATGAGTTTCAAAGACGTTCAGTCGAGCAAAGGTCCATATACAGTCCTTGCAGTCAGCACGAACTTTGATCTCAGCTCATGCGTTATTGCCTAAGCTGCGGGAAAATCTGAGCAGAGCACATCACTGGCGACTTGACAAACCGTGGCGTCGCAGATGATGTCGGTAAGAAGGACAGGGTGCTCGTCATTGATGATCTGGCGGTAGATCGGCACACAGTCACAAGCCAGCAGCCATAGACGGCCTACATCCCGGCAGCCGTCCGTCCTGGAATTCAGAAAGGGCTGAGAACTCGCCCCCATTCTAGATTTGCGGCGCTCGTTCGGACAGGTCTAGGTGCAGCGCGAATCGTGCTACCTGCTACTCAAGATGGCTCCATCATCCTCATCAGCATATGCGCCAATCTTCGGCTCGAGCGGCCTGCCGTCAGCAGTGTACAGTCGTCGCTTATCGTTTTTTCCCTGGTCCACCTTTATGGGCTTGTTTGATCTCAAACAGGGGAGCACCGTTATCTCGCTTTTTGCTCTCTTCAACAAGATCGCCGGCGTCTACGGAATCTTGGCCGTCTTCTCGGGCGGCACATTCGCGCAGGTCAGCCTGTATGCCTACAGCATTCTGAGTATCGGAGCTCTGCTATGGGGCTTGCGAGGCATCAGTGACGTGAGCGTACTTCTCTCTCCTGCCGCCCAAAACCACTCATTAGGCTTTGACTGACATGGGAATTTTCGATGCCAACAGGAGGACCCACGAGTAGTCCTCCGTTACTCTCATTTTTTCGCCTTCGATCACCTTCTCTCTTCCTTCTGGACATTCTTCTTCGCCTACTCGACCTTTTCAGCTCCCCACAAAGGCGAGCGGCCGCCACTTGCGCTGCATCAGCAAGGCTTAATGGACCTGATCGAAAACCTCGAATTACAGTACGAGATTCCAGGCAAGGTGCAACATCACAGCCCCATCACGGGAGAAGCGAGGGTACATGGAGCACAAGAGGTGTGGAACTTCGAGAAGGGGTTCGCCGCGACTGTTTTGATAGCGGGGTGGCTCTTGAAGGTGCGTACGTGCGCACATTCGCTCGCTGCTTTGCCACTTAAATAACAACAAATGTGTCGAGGGAACGTACAGATTTTCTTTGCTCTCACGCTCTACTCGTACGCCTTGCATCTACGGCACAATACAGTGAGTTCATCCTTACGCTATTCTTTAGACGCAAGCAGCTGCACTAACAAAGCACGTGTGACCTGCGTTATCTTCAGTACGCATCATTACCATTTGCGAAATCATCACAAGCCAGCCTGCACAACATTTTACTGCAACCTGACCGAACAGTTGCAGACGATGACATGAACGACCAGTCGCTCAGGTTCTCTACACGGCGGCGACCAGCGGCAGGCTCCGAGCGGCAGAGCGCCGAGTACGCCCACCAGCAACGAGTCAGCTACGACGGCTATAATCCAGCAGATGCATCTTTTTTATCCTCTGGAGCCATCGGCGGCGCATCCATTTCCCGGCCGCCATCAGTACGGCTGACGGAGATGACAACGACGCCCGCAACATCTTCCCCCTCCACTGCAGCCATGTCGCCGTCCGCTTTGGACTCGCATACTGGTGACAACATCGGGGCAACAGGCATGAGCGCCACGCTCGGCCGCCCTACACAGGCACAGGGCTTGGAGCGACGCGTCAGTGCAGGGCCCACGGTGCCGATCAGTCCGAGTCAGAGCTATTTCAGGAGGGACCTGTAGTATCCTCCTTTGAGTGACTAGAGCACTGTCATTCCCAGCATGGTTGTGTGTATCGTCTGCTCAAGACTTATTCGACATACCTGTCACTCTTTAGCGTCCTCATCCTATCAGTGGCTGCGCGATTGCCCTGGATTTCATCTGGCGAGCTGCCCTGTCATTTCGCCCCCAGGCAAATTTCCCCAGCTTTGCCACCCTGAAGATAGCATCGCTTTGCACAGGCCCGAGCGATGTCGCTAGCAGCACATGCTGAACCCTTCGCAAATCGCCAATGCACCTGTCAGCGCAGCCGTGTAAGCTTGTATGGCTTCGTAACCTGACTCCGACAGCTAAAGGAGGGCGGGGTGAAGTACTTGTCTGTGCATCCGTGCGCTGCTTGCGCGCCTGTGCATGTGTGCCTGTGCGAGGGTGTGCCACATGCGCGCGCGCGCGCCTGGACCATGTTGTGTTTGGGCACTGCGCCACTGTCCGCGCACCGTGATGCTGACTTGCTGGATGGCTGGCGGCAACTTGCCTTTCCAGTCTCGCAAAGGTGTTGCTCTCTCTGTGGACTGTTGCTCCTTCTTGTGGGATTCACTCCATTTTCATCGGACGGATCAGCGTCTCTTCAAGTCGGGTATGAACAGTCCGATCGAGGAAGCCTGAAGTACAGCCAGCATGGTAAGTCATTGGAAAAGTGGGAAGGTCGCGCTGGTGTTGCTGCTAGTGCGTTGGCGGCGGCCACTCCTGGAAAGCGTGCGAAAGATCTCCAACAGGGCAGGCTGTAGGAGGAAGCAGCCACAGCTGACGCTCTGGTTCTGCTGGCTTTATGCGAGGGGGAGTGCATGGATTTGGGTCTGCCGATGGAAAGTGGCTTTCGGGCGTTGCGTTGGAGAACGCATCGGCCAAGTTGCCTACTGCCAGCTCACCGAGGGCCATAATAACTAACCTCACGTCAGAGCGACCACGGGTGCTGTCGTAGCCTTTTCGCAGTCGAATGGCACTCGAGGAGGAGGGTACAGGCTTACATGGCACTCGGTTTGATGGATCCTGGAAGAGAGGACTGCCCATACCCCTCACATGGCGCTTGGTTGGCAGACAAATGTCAAGGTTGCTATGCGCAGTATATTGTCCCGTTCCACATGGTACACTGCAGGATGCCATCAAAGCTGAAAGCGGCGCTTTGGACTTGTCTTTGGCGTTTGAATCTTTCGCTGATCTCATCTGATGTTTGTCTCATCCTCTCTTTTCTTCCAGGACCGCATCAGAGAGGTGAGACAACGGAACTACATGGGACAAAGTGCAACTGGTGCTGACGCCTTTTTTCTGCGGTGTCTATTACCAGAAACTGAACGCCCTGCGCGTCGAAGCGGACGCTGCTATTGCGCGTGCCGAAACCGCTGAAGCACGAGTGAAGGAGCTGGAGCATGCGTCGCTCAAGAACGACCAGGAGATCGCTTCGTTGCAGCACAAGCTCTCCGTCGCCGAAGGCCAGCTCGAGGCAGCAGAGGGCAAGCTGACTGAGCACAAGAGCCTCGCAGCAGAGGGCGAGAGCAGCAAGGGAATGGCAGATAGCTTGCAGAGGAAGATCGCGCTGCTCGAGAGCGAGCTGGACACCAGCGAGAAGAACCTCCGGGAGACCACAGAGAAGTGAGTCGGTTGTTGCCCATAGCACGTTTCCTATGCTGAATGATCGCTAACTCTGGCGGTGGATCCCTCCATCCTTTTGACCTGCCATACTCGACTTAGACTCCGCCTGGTTGATGTCAAGGCCGAGCATTTTGAGCGCCAAGTGCAATCACTCGTGCAGGAGCGGGACGCGTGGGAAAAGAAGTACGAGGAAGCGCAGGAAAAGTACATCAGCTCCAAACGCGAGCTCGACGAGGTCGTCCTGCAGATGGAGTCCCTCTAGACGCACTCTTTCATGTGGGCAGCGCTGCTATGGCGACGGGAATTCGGCAGTGCAGTACAATACTGCGCTCGCCGGGGCGGCATCGCTGGAATGATGCAGGCAGCTTCCTCCCTCGCCTCTGCGCGTCATAGCAACGAATAGCAATGATGACATGACAATGCGATGTAAGAGAAAGTCGCAGAGGGACATGTTCCCCTGTAGGATGTTACTGCTGCGGATGCGGCAGAAGGCGTTTGCATGCCCGACGAAGGATTAGGAGAGCGTACGGAACACATCCGCACGCTCTCGCGCCTATCTATCAGGCGACCGTGATGCCGAGCGTGACCTGTACCCATCTGACGAGGATATGCTGGGCCTGTGTGGCGACTTAGATACTGAGCGCGAGCGATCTGTGCCTCCTATTGCGTTCGAGCCGGCGCGATCCGGGCTGACGCTGCGCGAAGGGCTGCGGCTGACGAAACGCGCACGGTTGTGGCTTCCAGCTTCATCACTGCTGCCCTCCTGCGATGCGAAGCCTGCATCATCATCATCACCGTCGCCATCGCTGTCGCCATCGCCGCCCGCTGGTCCTGGCGTGGCTGCTGATGCGGGCCCTGCGTCCGCACCCGCGAAATCGCGACCGCGACCACTGCCGGCCGCGAAGCGGCTGCGTCGCTCTTGCTCAGCTCGACGCTTTTGCCGCACCTGCGCGGCACGCTCGAGTCGCCTCTGCCGCTCGCGCCGTTCGTGCACGAGCGAGTCATCGCTGTTGCTGCCGCGTTCATCGCCATCGCCATCGCCCTTGTCGTTGTCATTGTCGTCGTCGCCACCTAGAGTAGTGCCGTTCGCTCGGCCGGCGCGGAGAGCGGAGGGAGCAAGGAGCATCGCGTCCTCCAGCTTGGAGATGCGCGGTGCGAGGCCCTCACTCTCTTCGAGCACGTCGCGCCGTGTCAAGCGCGGCAGGATGAGCTCGCAAACGCGCTCCTGCGTCAAGAGGTCGTCGATGAACTCGTCCATGTGCGTGATAGTGTAGCAGCCGCCTGGAGGGCTCGGATGGCATCCACGTCAGTTTCTACTGCCGACGGGTGGATGCTCTGGGTGTGGAGTCGAGCTCACCTTGGTTTCGATATCGTAATCGACGGTAGTCGTTGAGCATTGGCTCAAGCACCTCGTACACCTCCATCGATGGGAACGTCAGACGGACGTACAGTGCGGCGAGGGCGCGTAAGTATCTACATTGCGCAAGCAAGAGCGTGGTCAGCTTGCTATTCTGTGCATGGTGAGGAGAGTATTGACGCGTGCGCTGACTTAAATTCATCGGCGGTGAGGTACTCTAGAATGATTTCCTTCTGTGGCTGCAGCTGCAGCAGCTTGAGCAGCAAGCACACGAATGGGCTGGGGATCTGCGGACCGTAGGTGCCGCCAATGTACTTGAGGTCGAGGGCCTTGTCGATTACGGACTCTGCGGTGAGGGCAAAGCACTGCTCGCGCCAGTAGTTGTTGCTGTAGATGCGCGCGCGGATCACCTTTTCGACGAGGAACTGCGGGTTGGTGCTGTGGATCTGCTGCGCATCGCGCACCGTTCGGTTCGCCATGGTTGCGACTGCAAGGTGCGCCTCAACAAGCCGGTCGTGTCCGTGCACGTTTGGCTGCCGGTCGCGATGTCTTTCAGTGTTCTTCAAGCACCCAGCCTCTGTCACCCAAGAGAGAGCCGAGCGCCTTTTTGGTGAGGGGGGGGCGTTTTTGGTTAATGGATATTCAGGGCTTTCAACTCGCCGACAAAGGAACGCGCTGCGCGTGCGGCAGGGACAAAGTCGCCGATATAGTGTGTGTGCGTAGATAACTGCAACCCTACTCTTCCAGCAACTCTGCACGCGAGTGTGCGTGTGAGTCCCCCCCCCAGCATCGCCATTTAATTGGCTTGCCCGTTGGCCCCAGTGGCCCTGCAGTGCAGTGGGGTGCCTGGCTTGTGCCCACACCCGCTGGCCTCTCTGTGAGATCTGGCGGCGCACAATACGTCAGCCAGTATGACGGAGAGCGCGACCGCGTTACCAAACGCCACCGCCTCGCCCATCCACCTATCTATCTCTTTCCCTTTCCCTGCGTGCAAAAGCAGATCAGCCATGGGTTGCAACTAATGCACGTGGCTCTGGTGTGCGCGCCTTTCGGTGTCGGCCGCGTTATTCTAGTCTGTTATGTGGTTGGCTCGAATTTGCAGTGCTTGCGTGAAGAGGGTGGGTGTTGGTTGAATGAATAGATGCAAGAATGGATATGCTCGGTCCGTACAGCGTCAAGGGCGATTCCCACTGGCCCGGCCTCGCTCGGTGCACATGTACAAGACATACACCATCAAATCGAAAGAAAAATTCAGTCGGAATCGAGACGTTGCCTGCCCATCGCCAGCACACTCGATTCACCCCAAGGCAAGCAGTGCCACCACAATCTTGAAGGCATGTCAGCGCCACTGCATTCGCATTCGGAGCTAGTTAACCAAATGAAAGAAGGCGCTGTCCGTAGTGGCGCTTCAGAGCACTGCCGCTACGGTGCATCCAGCAGCGGCGCGCGCGAGCTGGACCTTTCACGCCAGGCAAACGCTATGCCCTAAACCATGGCAACACGGTGTCACGCCGTTCCAGCTCGTCATCGCCGCTGCGTACGACAGTGAGGGTAGAGGGAAGAAGTCGTGCCTAGTCGACTAGCTGCCCGAGGCCCAAGAGTAGGGGAGGCTGCCAGGGCCTACTCGGGAGCCATAGGGAGCATCCGCCAAGAGTTCCCTGGAGATACCGTCCCCAAATACACGCTCGGTGTCTCGTTCTTCGCGCGTCTTTCAGTGCATTTATGCGCTCCGTTGGAAAAGGGGCGCCAGGCTTATACCGATTTTGCATGTTCTTTGCATTGCATTATTTGGCAGTTCCTAGGATTTGTGATCGGGTCACTGAGTTGTGCGTCCCTCTCTGAAGGGCTCGGTCGGCAGACCCTGTTTGTTGTCGCGTACGTCTTCCGTACGCGATGGTCAGGCGTGACGATCCTCTTACAGAACCTCGCAATAGTGCTCATCGTGCACTTCCTCGCTGTCACATTCGGCTCGTTACGCTCACGACCGCACGCGATGTCCTGGTGGACATGTTCACTGCCAATGAGGTGAGCAGCGCGACACCGTCTTCTTTCCCCCTCTCCCTGCGTCACGCAAGCATGCTCACCAAATCTTTCGTGCCTCTTAACACCCGCAGCGAGCTTCGCGATGGCTGCCTTCGCTATTGCTCTGTTTCTTGACCCAGAGATTGACCTTTATCACCGGTGGCTACTTCGGCTAGTGCGCCAGCTGGTGATGAGCGCTCGGCTGTTTGTCAATTCTCATCGGGTGACCAGCCTCGCGAAGCCTGGCCCGTCGGCTCGCCATGGACACTACGTTTGCGCGCAAAGACGCTTCCGGATATTGACGACCTAACGCATTCCTCCTTCCACTGCAGCGTCTTTTTCATATTCGGTTTCTTCCTTTCAGAGGCCTATGCGTCGGCGTTCTTACGCTACCCTGCCGTCAGGGTGTCCAAGGCGTCCAAGGCGATCGGCCAGGTCTTCCTGTCGCGCATGGACGAAGGCAAGGACTGTGCATCAAGACGCAGTTCCACATCGCGCTCAGCCACCCTGAGAGCGGCTCTTCCTTGAGTCGATCGTGTTCCTGCTGAATATCTTCATGGCTATGGTATACACACCCCCGTACAGCCTCTTTATTGCTTTCCCGGCAGGTGCCGTGGAAGCACTTGCGGTGTGCCATATGTGAAAGGGTTGACTTACACCTGTGTGTGCACAGCTTACCCGCCCGCCCTGGGTAGATCGTCTTCGAGTAAAATCGCGACTGGTTCGTCGGAATCAGCGGCCTTGCCTTCCTCGGCGCACCGGTAGACATCCTCCTGGCGCTCACTTCAGCTTCTTCGACAGCGCGCGCTACGTGCAAGTCTCTGGACCGCATGGCGGGTTTTCAACGCGCGAGGCGTGCCTGTTCAGCAGAATGATCGGAGCGCCCCTGCTCGTCATGGGTCTCGCATGGTTCGCCGACAGCGACGCGCCAGAGACGCACTGGGTCGTCCTGATCATCGGACGCGCAACCTTTGGTGCGGGAATGGTCCTGAAACCCCTGTCTATTCAGGATTACCTTGTTGATGCATACGTCATATTCGCAGCTTCCACTTGAGGCACCTCTCTTTCCAGTGGCGAAAAACCGAGCGCAGGCTGACTCGATCGAATTCCTTGCAGGCTCGCGGCAAACTCGCTGTGTCGGTCGCCCTTTGACATGGAATCACCACTATTCAAACCTAACCAGTACGCCAACTTCGGAACGCAAAAAGGGTGCATTGACCCCCGCGATCCTCCACGCGGTGTGCCTGTCGATGCCGTTCCTCTTCTTACAGTACGGTGAAAGCTTCCGCCAAAGGTGCAAGTACAGCGCCGAGGCCCCTCGCATACACGAACCCTTGCAGCAGAGGGCGCGCACAGCACCAAGCAGCAGGCAGACGAAACGGACGGGGCGCAGATCAGCAATTTTAACAGCGCCAGCGCCAGAAATTCCAGCCGTAGTGGAAGCAGCACCAGCAACAGAGAGCAGCCTGATGTAGACGCTGGCGCTACCCAAACAGCTCGCCCCGGATAGGGTCAGGCGAGATGCTACCATAGCCGCCTGAGCGAGCTGCGATTCCAATATTGTTTGCCTTCGCAGCACGGAACGACCTGCACGACCATACTTCCCAACCTTCTGTTCTGTGCTTGCTAGCTTTTTGCGTACATACGTATCATGCTTGCCGACACCTTAATTCCGGACAAACACATCGTGCACGGTCATCCATAGACTTGTGCGGCTTTATGGTGAATACATGCTGGTGCTCTTTGCATATTAACCCTCCCAGTTATGGATATTCTGGCTTGGCGTCTCCATGCATTACATTTTTCGCGTTCTGTGTCATTGTCTTCATTTGCAATACATACCGAATCCATACAAATTGTGCATCTGCGGAGCTCTGTCTGTTGCTCCATATCTATGCCTCCTTGGCTGTCGCTTTCGCTTTGGCGTGCAGCCCTTGCTGCTCGCCCTCCACTTTCTGCGGCCACGTGCGTTCAAAGACATCCCGATCGAGCACCGTGTGCAGTGCTTGTGTGGCGGTGAGAACACCGACGAGGATCAACGCGCAGAGGCCATAAAGCCCGTAGCGCTGAGCGTCAGTCAGAGGGTCGAGCAGCGGATAAGGAAAGTGCCCGTTCTTGAACGCGCAGCGCTCCACCCAGACACTGTGATTGGAAGACCAAAGTGGGCAGAGACCAATCCAGTCAGTGAACAATCAGGGTCACGGCGCTGCATCAAGAGGTAATAACCAGTATGCGATTGTCAGTGTCGTGCTGACAGCAGCAGGCTTCATGCTCTTAAAAAATGGCGGACTGAAGACGAGATAGTCGACCAGCAGGAAGAGGGAAGGAGCGGCGTGAAGCGCCAGATCGATCTCGATTGGAATCTTTACGGGTACTTTTATTGCCAGCCCTGGACTCTGAGGGTCGTAGCGCTCAATCGGCGGGACAAGCTGCCGTTTGTATGCGCTGAAAATCAATCAAGCAATCTTTTAGATTTTCGCACGGCGCATGCTTACCAAATTAGGGTCATAGGTAAAGATCGACCAAAACAATATCGACACGAGAGTTTCGACTGGCATTGCGACGACACTTGTGAGAGCCTTCAAAAATGTGAGAATCCCTCGCAGCCCGCTGTTGGCAGTTCCTCCACCCAGTAGCGCATCGTGGAAGTCAAGCAGCAGGGCAACCGACATGGCTAAGACCGTTGCAGCGAGGGAGCAGACCGTGAGGAATTGATAGTGTCCGCCGTACTCGTGGGAAGTGTCGGCCTCGGCGAGCGCCTCGAAAACAGAAAGCTTGGAGAATCCCCACACGCAACTGCTCAGCGCAAGAGCGTGCCATGTGGTGCGAAGGGTTAGAAAAATGGACATGTTGTTGGCGATGTTCGAGGTGAAAGGAATTCACACAGAGCCAGGGCGCAGTCTGTAGGCCAGCTTGCGTCGATTGCGGACTGCTGAGGTAACAGCGTATTCACTCGAGAGTGTATCGACGAGCATGCGCAGAAATCCGCGAGAGACGTCAGGTCAGAAGCACAGCCGATGGTTGCGCAATCGAGCGTGGAGGTCTTGTACCACGTCCCGCCTTCAGTCTGTCCTACACAGGCTGACAAGCATAGGCCAGATCAGTTGAACTCACGGGTTGGACAGAACTCGACTGGTTCTCGCCGGTCGATGATGACGCACACCATGGGGCAAAAGATGAGGCGAGGAGCAAGGACGATGCCAATTCAGATTCGGTGCATTTGCATTTTGATGGCACCGTGTCATTATCCGTCGCCACTCTCATCAAAAAATGTCTTGGATGGGAGCATCCCACCATGTGCAAGCAACCTGGCTTGCGTTCAACTCATTGTCTGCATGCCTCTCACATCACTCATGGAAACTTCAAGGGCTCGTGAATGAAGGCTCCAGTTCCGCAGGCTCGACAGTATGGAAAGCAGAAGCTCGGAGCAGACGGCCGCCGATGCGCTTCTCGAAGCATACCAAGCCTCCCACGCCACATCTTCGAGAGCTGCTGCCATGGCTGAACGAGAGACTCAGACGGGGCAAGATCCTCTCATCACACTTCGGGATCAGCTGAGAGATGTACAGGCCAAACTTGATGAAACGCAAAGGATGACCGACCGTCTCTCGTCCTATCGCGCAGGTAGTAGCCGCGGCCACCAGGTTCATGTTCCTTTTCCTGCTGATGCCTCTAAACAGCTCTCGACCAAGCGCTCGGGAAAAATGATACCAGCTGCTTTCTTCAGCGGGAACGTCATGAGGCAGGGGAAGGTCTCACTTCCTTCATTTTCGTCAGAATCGCAACATGATCCACAAAGCTTTCCAACATACGAAGCTGCGATCGCGAACCTCAGCAAGCGCAGAGCCGGGCTCACAGCCAAGCGCGAAAGCATACGTAAGGAGGTGCTGGCTTTAGCAAGCGAGGCTGTGCAGCAGCGGCTTGGTTTCAAGCCTGGGTCCGTACAATCGGCGAATGGCATGGTTGGACGAGTTGACGATCAGATGAACGAAAGGGGTGAAGTGAGTGTGATGTCATTTCTTGCGACCCTGGGAACTGCACCTGCTGAGGCGGGGCATCCACCTTGCAGATCCTGAATGAAGAAGGGCTACCGTTCTTTGAACCAGTTGAGAAGCTCTCAGAGCCCTTGACCAGCGAGAAAGGCAGGCCGCGAGCTCGTGACATCATTGCACCCTTCAAACCGAAGCCGTTGACGTCGCCTGCAGACCGCAAGAAGTGGATGGACTCAGTCTTTGATCAGCTCGAGGACGAGGATGAAGCATGCATCGCCAGTGGTAGCCTCGATGATGAGGACAAAAGTGGAAATGATGCAGGGACTTGGAACAGTGAAGAGAACACAGTCAGTGCGATGGGCCCAGCCAGGGAGCATAGTTCACGGCGCGAAGGTGCCCACATGCCATCCATAGGACCGTCGTCGACTTCTTCAGAACCAGTGACAATCCCAAGTCCCCTACCGCAATCTTCTGAACGCCCTCGTCCCGCCAAACCAGCTTTGAAGAAATCACACTCGTCTCCGGGAACTCCAAATCCGCCCTTCGGGGCCGCAGGTTTCAAGCGCGGCTTCCTCAATCTCAATCCTTCCTCTCCCGCGGCGGAACACTCCAGCGATTATGTCGAATGTGGCTTTGTCGAGGCGATGCGTACCCTTGCACTCGAGCGGGTTGAAGCTGCTGATGCAGGGAGCGAAGACGACAAGAAGCTAGCAGAAGACGATCAGATGAGTCGGGTCCAGGAACAGCATTCGCCAAGCGGAGCAAGGGGCAAGGGCAAGAGGAAGAGTGTGCGCATTCAGTCGCCTGAACGTGTACCACACAAGTCTCGTGAAGAGGCAATCATGCAGTACTCGAGTCGCAGTCAAAACCGACCTACGGATGAGGATGAAGGCGTGGAGGAAGAAGCACGAAGGATCGTCGAGCTTCTTGGGCCGGGTGTTGTCAGTACTGATCTGCCTGGCATGGCGGGCACTTCGACAAATTCCTCTCTAAGCGCAGGAAGGAGACAGAGAGACGTCGCGCAGAGAGCCAGCTCTGGTGTCCCGGAAGGGAGATTGGTCCCACCATCCAAGCCTGTGATCAATCGTACTGTGGTCGAACGAACTCCCGCAAGTGCTGCCGCAACTTTCCGAGCGTCGCCTAACAATGAAGCTGTCGCTAAGGCTGCGAAGACGAGCACGTTTGCGCGTGGTTTCCTCAATCAAAAGCCCGGAAGCGCCATGCAAGCAGATTCTTCCATGTGTAGCAGTGCCCAACATGACCCGCGAACCTCGCTAGGAATATCGGCGACAGAGCACGCCTCGCGCGCCGACAAGCCTTTGGAGCGGGAGCGGAAAACGCAGGGCCTCACGCCGGCTGCACCCCACGCACGACCAAGCAAGGCGTACGCCGAGAAGATCCGGGAAAAGCAAGCGGCTCAGCGTGGAGGCGAGGACAGAGGCAATGTTGGCAGCACAGATGTTGAAAGCCACGCGAAAGGGGTCCCAAATGGCTCCAGTGCTGTGTGCGTTGGGGGGGAAATGGTCGTTGGCGACGATCGACTGGAGGGATCTTCCACTGTGCGATTCGGTAGCGTCAGTGTTGGAGAAGCTGTTACAGAAGCTCGATTCTATGCTGATGTTGGGGACAAGGATACGGAGAGCTCCGAAGACGAGGAGGAAATGGTTGATTTCGATCGAGATAGCGACGACGGCGATGAAGGCGAGGAAGAAGGGGTGGCTTTTGATCATGATGACGAAGACTCGTACGACAGCGATGATCTCGCGGACTTGCAGCCCGACTTTGACAGCGATCTGGATTGGGACGCCGACATGCTGATGGCAGATCTGCAGCGAGAGTATTCCCTTGCAAAGGCATCTCTGCTTGCAAATCAAGGCGAGCACGCCGAAGCACTGCACAAGCGAAATCAGCATGCAGTCGCAGAGGGAGAGGAACTGGTGCCGAACGATCATGTGGAGGGCGAGGATGGCATCGGCGTCGGTGCCTCTGAAAGCAAGCCGAAAGCCTCTCGGTTCAAACAGGATCGGATGGCTCGCGCGTTTGGGACTCTGGCACAAGCCCAGACTCGTAAATTGCACCAGCAACAGCAGCAACCAGAAGAACGACAGGCTCAGAAGCAATGGGGTATTCCGGATGCAGACGAAGCAGCCGATGCAGCCGGACACGACCTTGTGCATCTCTTGCGCGATGCGCAAAACCTTGGCCCCGTGGGGCAGCTACCTGACGGGGCGGATGTGGACATGCGAGAACCACAACATGACCAGCGGCAGCAGCATGGGGCGACTATCGCAGGGCGGCCCGTGATGGTGATTCCACAGCTGGCACCCGTGCGATTCGCTCCTGGCGGGGCGCCAGTCACAGAGCAAATGCTGCGCTCTAGACAAGGCGTGGAGCTCGAGGGGGAGAGCGATGAGGACGATGCGCGCCTCTTTGAGATTGCGAGGCGCAGACTTGGATTCGGCGCTACTGCTGAGGAGGGTGAGGTCTCAGACGAACATGAGGAACCGGCTAAAGAAGCGCACGCAAGAAAAGCACAGACTGCAGCTGCCGGCTCTGTTGTTGAGCGCGGTCGGCCACCAGTCGTAAGGGCCAGGACTGCTCAGCGTCGGGGTGCATCGCCTCCTGTCCCGCAAGGTGCGCAGGACGTCGGCTCGCCGCCACCGCCCAAGAAGGTGTCACGCTTCAAAGCTGCAAGGATGGGAGGATGACTTGTTGCGCCAGTTCATGAGCCTGCGTGTAGCACGCATACTATCCATTTTGCGCCCATCGTGAAGGCGCTGTCCAATTCATGGTTGCAGAGCTATGTGGCTATTTGCCTGCTTGCATGTAGCGCTCTCATTGGCAAGGCATTACTGTCGTCCCACCACAAAATGTGGCACGTGCTCAAAGCAGGTTGGTCACGATGTGTGAATATTATTTGGAACTTTGACGGATGAGAGCCTGTTGTGCACTACTGCTTCAACCAGCCCAGCGAGCGATGTGATGATCTGACTCCAGATACAACAACGCATCCCCTCCGTCTCACCTAATGTCTGTCTACATGTGGTATGGACGGAGGGCAGGAGAGTATAGGGGAGGTAGCTGCGGTAGATGTCAATAGAGCGAGCTGTCGCCGTCCGTCTTGCCTTCACCCGCATGCCGGTACGCCGCGGCAAAGGGTCTCTCTCACTCACTCGAACATCTGTGATGCATTGGGCTTATCCCTTCTCAGCGAAAAGGAAAAGTAGACCGTCCCAAAAAGCGTGTGCTGTCGTGTTACCCACCGGCACGGTCGCACTATTTTCCCTGTTCGCAGAGGGTTCTGGCCTGAGTGCAAGGGCGGAACAACTGTTGCGCTTTGTGGCAGTCGCGCGCACTAGTTGGTTCGAGTGTGTGCGTGCGTGCATGCATATATATCTCCCATCAGCATCATCGATCGCATTAGGTCTCCGCTAGCTAGCTTACCACCTCACCGCCTCACCATCGAGGTTCGATGTCAGGCTGCCTTGTCTGTCGCTGCTGTCACTGGCCTGCGTTTCCTCCGCATTTGCACAAATCCTTCGCTTAGCACTCGCTTCAAAGGCGAAGCGACACCCGCCCTTCATGGCAGACGAGAACTCGGAGCGCATCATTCCGATCCAGATCAGCGACCCTGATGCTGAGGGCGCAGGGACAGGCCCAGCTGCACCACCTGAAACAGCGGCTCAAGCCAAAGTTTCCGATGCTGATGCAGGCGCGGAGGTTAATCACGCAGACGGCGCAAAATCAGAGCAGGCGGCATGCACTGCCAAGCGCAACGATGTCGAGGAGGAGGATGGCTGGGGTGACGCGAGCATCAAGGCGCATTCAGCATCCCTATTAACTCCGAATAGCGTCCAACCTGATGATCATTCGTCTACTTTGTCGTCCGAAGCTCCTTCTGCATACAATTATGTCGATGATGGACAGGGTCATAGTCCTGCAGCTAACACCAGCAGGCAAAGCTCGTCTGGCTCGACGGGCGCACGGCAACAGCAGCACGAACCGGTGCATGTCGAAATCGTCGATGCACAAAAGTCCACAGATGGACACACCACCTCGACGTTCATCACGTATGTGATCCGCTCCGGCTCCCTCGAAGCCAAGCGCAGATACAGCGAATTCGAGGCGTTCCGGGAAGCGCTTGTCAAGCTCTTTCCCGTCAGCATTGTTCCCCCGATTCCAGACAAGCACAGCTTGGGTGACTACGCGGTCAAGCAGAGCAAGGCGAAAGAAGACGCAATCATCATTGCACGACGGCGGAGAATGCTTCAGAGCTTTCTGCGGAGAGTCGCAAAGCATCCCACGCTTGGACAGAGTCAAGTATTCCTTAAGTTCATCGATGGGCGGCATCAGTGGGTGAGTCGACGTGAGGGTCGTCTTTTGTCATTCTGTGCGTGGTGCCCCGCCGCTTACCAATCTAACTGCTGGTGTGCTTGTCGGATGATAGCATGAGATCGCTGCCTCACCCCCGATCTCTATGCTCCCCAAGAGCAATCTGAAAGCCCCACCGGCAAACCCGGCGGACCCAGATGCCCCGTACGCATATCAAGTGCTCCCAATACCGTCCTCCTCCGCCCAGTTGCGCGAACCAAATCAGCGCTTCCTCGACAGTGAGGCGTTTACTGACCGCTTTGCTTCGCATTTGACCGGTAACATGGAGAAGGTCAACCGGAGGACCATGAAGCGGTGGACCGAGGCCGGTGCAGACTATGCCGAGCTTGGCGCAGTGCTCAACGGATTCAGCCTCAGCGAGCATGGAGAGCTGGCGTACGCGATCGAAAAGACCGGTCAGGCTGCCGATGCGTCGTATGTGGCCACAGGGCACATGGTATGTGTGCTGCGTTCCATGCCTCAGTTTGAATGCACGCGCTGATATGCTCTTTGCTCTGTAGTTACAAGATTGGGAGATCGCATTTACAGAGCCACTGCACGAGTATGCGCAATTCGCCGGCGTCTTGCAAAAGCTGCTCAAATGGCGGCACATGAAGCATCTGCAGTTTGAGTATGCGCAGGAAGCCCTCGAAGCGAAGCGTGCTCAGCTTGAGGACCTCGAAAAAGTTGAAAATGAAGCCAGCCGCTTGACGGGTGCGCTCGAGCGGGGTGGGCGGGCAGGGCTCGATGCCGCGGTCGCCGCCAGCTCGCAAGGTGCCAGTGCGGCTGGTGGTGCCAGGGATTCGGTCAATGCCGGTGTGTGGGGCCGCAGCTCCTTGTACGGAGCTGCCGCCGAAGAACCCGACGCGTGGGTCGGTGCCGGAGGTGCAGGTTCCGCCTCAGAGCCCGCCAGTGCCGCTGTTTCTCCACTTAAAACTTCCTCGATCGACCATCCAAGAGCTTCCACTTCCTCGTCCCTGCCATTGGCTGCTGCGACGAGAAGTTCATCAGCTTTGAGGAGCAGCAAGAGATTTTCCTCCGGCTACGGTTTGTTCGGAGCGCTGAGCCATACATTCCAGAGCGTCATGGATGTTGATCCCGAGGCGACTAGGAGGAACAGCATTGCCAAGCTTCGAGATAGCATCGCACAGGTAAGTGATGCCTTTCTTCTTGCGGCGTAGCTTGTGCACTCAACAACAAACCCCTGTCCATGCTTGTCTCTGCACGCAGCTTGAAGAGGCGCTCGCTCTCACGGAGAAAGACTTGCAGTACGCTACGGTGACGATACAAGCAGACCTCGACCGCTTCCAGCGGCACAAGGTCGCCGATATGAAAGAGATGGCGATCGAGTTTGTTAAGATTCATCGGGAGTACTGTCGAGTTGTAAGTCTGGGCACGCTCGCGTGGGCGAAGATGCGTCGAATTCAACCAACTGATCGGTGGCAACTTGGATGCGCGCCTCATTGCTTTTTAGAGCCTGGAGCAGTGGAAGGAGGCCAAGGTGGCGGTGGATCGCGTCGACGTGCCGCGCGAGATGCCTGAGTCCAGTCTGGCGCGTCACCAACGTACAGAGGGTAGTGCACCACGTGGGAGCCTGAGCGCTAGAGGGATGATGCTGTAATGTCGCAGAGCGGAGCATGGGCAAGTGTAGCTGCATTCCCCCAAGAGTTTGTTTGACTTCTCCATTCAGCAACTGTATCTATTGCTCGGGTGGGGTGGCCCCGTTTCAGCCCGTACAAATACAAGGGGAAAGTAAGTACATCTTGCACACCTAAGTAAGGCGTCTTTAAATCGGCTTGATCTTGAAATGCAGGCTAATCAAGCTGAAGATGAGGCACTGAGGGCACAAGCGAGATAATTCTTGTCATCAGCATCCATAGTCTCGTATTCAATAAGATTTTCATTCTATAAAGTGCACATCGCCTTACCTTCAAGTCTTGCACGAGGTAGTAGAAAACACGTAGACCTTCTGGATCATCTGACTCCTGCACATCCACAAGCGATCCAATCTTGGCTGTCTCGAACGAGATGTGATCGTTGCCGAGGCGAACCTCTAGCTCTTGTCTCCCGACAATGTTCTTCTTGGGCCACTTGACGTCATCTTCCCTATTATATTGAGGTGTTGCAGATAAGAAAATGGGAAGTGTCGTCATCAGTGACTGCGATATTTAAGAACGAATGGATCATCCTGCACCTGGAGTCCAGCGTTCTTCTTGCGGCTTGTCGGCCCTGCCATTTGTTACTCACTTCATGATCTCGCTTTCCTCGACGATTCGCTTCAGTTCTTCGACCATGAGTGGTGAAACCCAAAGTTCCTTCCGGATGAGATCGTCATTGCGGTAGTTAGAGTTGTTCGCGTACCTCAGCCGCCCTCGGCTGTATTCAAACTCAAGGAATTCGTGACCATGCTGCCCGTGGTGACCGGAGCTAACCAATCAAGGCACAGAGCAAATGTAAAGGTGAAAGCAAGCCGCAAGAACGAGACCAGGAAGTGGAAGGGAGGACCGAGGGCGAGAGTAAAGGTGGATCTCTGGTCAGTAACAAAGGACTCGGTGGAGGCGCCAGCCGAGGCCGATTCCACTCACTAATACCGCACGTAAAAGTCTGACATGGCTGCTGCGGGTCGAGGCAACGTCTCCACCGGCTAAGAAGAGGACGTGGATGAGCACGACCTATGCCAAGTTGAGAAAGAGGTGCGATGATGCAGCAACAAGTCAAGTCTCTCATACAAGTCGCAGCTCGCGATTGCAAGACCTTCGCGGTTGGGCGGAACGAGACTCACTCTCCCCATTTCACACGGCATGGTCTCCAAGGATTCCCATGAGTGTCGCTTCGTCTGTGCTGATGGAAATACTTCTTCGCTTTCATTTTCGCTATCCTTATCATAGTATAGAGGCTTGCATACCTCAGATCATATTCGGCTGGAGTATCGACTAGCTGAAAGAGCTGGTGCAATCAAATCGCCGACAGAGTGCACTATGGCGCCTCCCACACCACGCGAGAAGAGGCAAGGCACCATGGACGAAAGCCACAATATTCCGGCCATGCTCTGCGTACGTCCTGCTTTCATGCCGACGCCTTCAAATATGCAGGATGTCGAATGGAAACTGGCATGCCGCATACGGGAAAGCTTCTTGACAGGATATCAGGCTCACATGGCCCCGTGTCGATCTGACCTCTCCACGGCCGAAGTAACGTTGATACCAACACGCCCAGCTTTGCCAATCGCTTGTGACCCCCAAGCCACGATTGCGTCAATGTTTGCGATCGATTGCAGAGACTTGCCTGATCGTTGTGGATCACTCATCTCAAATACTTTTTCAGCCCTTCTAGTGTGGAAAACATTCCTGCAGCAGTCCTGGGTGTCGTGAATCCAGTCCGCGACCATCGTCTTGACGCCTCGGTACGCCGGTTTTAACCCATGGCCGACCTTTTGGAATACCTGTTTGATCCTTTTAACGGCCGCCTGGAATCCCTGCGTGCCCTTCCGACCCAACTATTTGAAGCCATTTTGTATCTTGGCAGCAACTTATTCCGTCTTTTTCGGCGGCTGGCCTGAATCTTAGTCTAAGCCGGCGCGGGGCCTGTGCCTAAGGGCAGGCTTGGGCTTTGGGTCGCTGGTTTGCAAGATCCCGAGCTGAAGCTGAAGAGGCGGATCCAGAATAGCCGCTCTTACTGGACAAAGGGGCACTGCCGGCCACGGTTGATGCGATCGTCACGAGATCCTTAACCTTGTCAGCTGCTTTCACAACATTTCCCTTAGGCTTTTCCTCCTCAAGTGGTTTTGCAGCAGCAGGAGATGCCT
The DNA here is from genome assembly GCF_000711695.1 of Tilletiaria anomala UBC 951. Taxonomy (NCBI): domain Eukaryota; kingdom Fungi; phylum Basidiomycota; class Exobasidiomycetes; order Georgefischeriales; family Tilletiariaceae; genus Tilletiaria; species Tilletiaria anomala. Next base: position 15,381 of record NW_013546931.1, on the reverse strand, counting down.
TTGGTGGCACAGCAGCCTTGAGCGGCTCAGCATCATTTGGCCCGTAAGCGCCTTTTGGCGGGTTTGCAGGCTCTGCGGCCTTCACCGCAGGCTTCCGGACATCTTTTGCAACAGTTCCAGCGTCTTTGACTTCGTGTTCGAGATTTTTGGCTTCGTCCTTGGTGGATGCAAAGGGGAGACCAGCGTAGACGCTTGAGCTACTAATGGCACGCCGATAATATTTCAGAGATCGAGCGAAGGTGCGATGTCAGGCACAATTGGGATGGTGCCTTCTCCGGACACATTCCGTCGTGTTCCGGACAAGACCGGCGACCTGCGTGAGGAACGCCCTAGTGATTGAGAGCGGAAGGAGATGGGAGCTGCATGCCTGTTCAAGCCGGCTGCAGTGAGCACGAGCGAAATAGAGGCAAAGGCAGAGTGAAATATGGAGAAGCATTGCGGCGGCTTGGTGCTATGAATGGAGAGAAGAGGGGAATATTACCTCGACCAGCGTGATGATGGAATATGTATCAAGGAAATTCCAGGGTTGGGGAAGGCGGGGGAATGAGGAGAAGAGGGAACGAAAAGTGAATCGTGCGAGTAGCCCAACGACGAGGATGTGATGCAGACGAGAGCTCTGCAAAGAATGTTTTCATGTAGGAGCCGCGGAAAAAGGTGGGGAGATGGCTTGCTTTGCAAGAGGACATCAATGTTCTCTGTATATCAAAAGAAGCACGGCTTGTGCGATGAATATGCATGTTGACACCTTAGTTCCATTCTGGACGGGCTGAGCTAGCTTGACCTGCCGTCTCCGTCGCTACATGAAGTACGCAGTATTTCACAGATGGGGGTCACACATTGGGCAGCAGATTCAAAAGTTGCGGCAGAACCAGGGAACTATCAGACAAGGCGGGTGCTGACGGTCTCTGGCATTCTTGGATAATTCTAAGATATGGGACATGAGGGTCTAGATTGCAGACCAATGGTGTTCACAACGTGCACGGCGGACGTGCCCGGTGCCAGTAGCGCATCAGCGTCACCATATATGCATAGTCGGGCGCCCCTCCACTCCCACTGTTGTATCGGATGAGGCGCATAAACAAAAGAAAGCAGTCAGAATCGTAGGTCTGGAGATGTCATCTTCCATAGCCTGTTCTATCCTCAACGCTTCAGCGCTTTAGCTCCGTGTTTGGGCGTAGAGCACTCTGGAATGACTGGTCTGGTATCTACATAAGTTTAGTAGCGCTTCATTTGTATGCAAACATATATTTGTGTATGGATAATGGTGTACATAGATGAGCCGGCGCTGTGCAGTTGGCCCCCGTGCGTCATGCTGATTGAATACTTGGACGACTCTGGCCGATAATCAAACTACAAAAACACGGCGCAGGTACGCCGAGTTGGATACCTCAAGACGAAACGAGGGAGCGGCTGCAATCAGAATGAGTGTCGTGTGGCAAAGCGATGAGTATATGCCGGCGGTCCGGCGAGTCCGAGCCGCCGGGTCCGAGGGATATAGCCCCACATGCCTTTTCAGCGCTCAAGTCCTCTTCTGTCACGACTGGCGGCGTTCACAATAGACCCATCTCTAGAAGTGCAGAGGCACTCCCAGAAGACACCGATAATGGCTAGGCTCATACAAGCCTGAGGATTATACATGTGCATATAGCATAGTTGAGAATGGGCGTTATGACGGGAGATGAGAGACGCTGGTGGACTTGCCGGTGGAGGGCCCATGCCGCACCCGGGCTGAACGCATAATCATATGCTCCTTCCCGTCCTTCACAACACTCCATCCTCCAACAGCGCAGCAGCCCAGCTTCAATCTCCTCCTCTTCCGAGGGGCTCCTCAGGACCTTTCCGTACGTATCAAGTCGTCAGCCCCGACGGCCCGCAGGCTTCGGCCTAGTCCAGCCTTAAGCAGGACTCAAGCCTCCAGCGCCAGCATTCCTCCCATGGCTCTCAATATGTGCGTAAATCTTCGAGCTTGTCCTTATCATTATACATATGCATGATCAGCTTGACCCTCCTCCCCCCAGGCCCAATCCCCTCATTGCCTAATAGCCGCATGGCCTCATGGTATCATTGGTCGACTGTAGTGGTGTAGGCATCTGTGTGGAACGATGGCTCCGCGTGCATTGCATGCCGTGCACAAACTGGTGGTGTATTTTTGATGTACAGATCAAATTGAAGAGTCCTATTCGCACTCCGCTTCTTGCGCCTCACCGTGGGTCCTAACCGCTCCTAGCAGGTCCTCGCCACTCCTTGGACCTGGGTTCTCTTCTCGTACACAAACATGTAATGTGGTGTGCCATATGACTGCTCGTGCACCACCAAGCTTTTTGTCTCAGCCTGCCTCAACAGCCCATCAGCCACTATAAAACCCAACGCGGGTTACGGTCTGTGACAAGCGCTTGGCCAAGAAAAGAAGAAAGAAATGGGCACAGGAGAAACGTGTGGTTGTGACTTTGACGGTGCGAACTCCCTCACTTCCGAAGAACCATTGTCTACACTCTTCAAATGTGCAGTAGGAGTAGGGCGCTGACATGCTTATGGCGTCGTAGATGTCCCAAGGTAAAAACGTATCTAAATTTCTGTTGCGCGCATTATGCACATTCGTATGTATGGTCAATATGGACTTGCAATGGAAAGGGCCATATTTACACGAAACTTGCCCCTTCCATTCTCAGTAGCTCTTTGGCAGCCCTAATACCGATGTTCCAAGGAAATTGGGGGTCATCTTGTCAGTGACGAAAACGAAGCGCGGCACAAAACTGTGCTGGTTGCTTCATACTGAATTTGTCGATGATCTCGGCACTCTGATCTTTCAAGATCGTCCATCGCCAAGAGAAATAAAACAATTCACATCTCTTCGATGTGTCTCTTAACATGGTACTCGCGCGCATAGCCCATTCTACCGAGCGTCGTCACCGCCGTCTTGCATGCCTTGTACCTTGCTTCAGCCGCAATATACTTGAGCGCATTTGCATATACTCCTGCAGATTGCGAGCGCTCGTCGTACATTGGCGCAGCAACGACCGTTAAATGTTTCGCCGCCTTGGGCAACGTCCATGCTTTGGCGAGCAGGTGTTGGATCGATTGTATGGCTGCGATTGGCTTGCCATTCGCATCAGGCTCAAAAGCGTATCGCCCTCCCCTACGCCGGGCGGAGTAGCCGCTGAGCGCCTCGCCTGCGAGCAAACAGCGTTTGGGGTTCATGCAGTGTAAGATGATCTTGCGGCCTTGGCCTTCCTGCCTGACGAAGTTCTGCACAAGGTCCTCGAAAAGGTCGAATCGCAATTCATTTGCGTCTTAGATGTTGCCGCCCATATTTTAGAACTTCTGCATCTCCACGCCTGACATCAGTTCGCAGACCTCAGGTTTAGCATGTTGCATCTTGGGAGACTTCTGAAATAGTGCAAACAACAGCGAGTTGCCCTGTGACCTGAAAGCGGTTGGTCCCGGGCTCGCTGTCTGCACGATGGGAACCGCATGCGAAGCGATTTGCGCCGACGACGTCCAGATCCTTCTTCCATGGATGATGATCTTGTTCCCTTGCGTGACGCTTTTGACTTGAGGTAGAGCATCTCCAGCCCGGTTTTTGGGCTCTGAGACGGAAGAGCAGGAGAGGATCCGCCCGTCGATTCATTTTTGGTAGCCCATCTGCCTTTTGCGTCTCGCTGGCAAAGTCATGATTGGCATCAAGGGGTAGATGTTGGGTAGATGTTGGCGTGAATGCTGACCGACCACGAAGAAAGAATTGTCCGTGTCATCCGGCCATGATCCGTCAGGAAATTCGCCGATCACACACCCACTTGGAGCACGAGCGACAGACGCACCAGACTCGGCAATGGTCTGTAGCATGGTAGTTGCTTCACTGATTCCTAGCCCCGTAGACACTCATATTTAGCAAATTGCGAAGGAGTACAAGCTTAACTTTGTGCACCATCCACCTGCACAACCAAGATCGGAAGGCATGCAGATACCAATCCATGTGCCTGTCACTGGGCCTCAAACAGTTCATGCGGATACTCTTGCTTGTGACCTTTCTCTAACAAGTACCCATTAGGAAATTCAGAGCAGACAGCCCGCATTTCCTGACGGACATCGAGTGGAGACTCTTTCAGAGTATCTTTTGACATCCTGCTGAAGATGGAGGCGGCCGACGAGCTGCTGTGACGGCAGCTAACTGCCAAGTGCCACGGTATCACGGACGAGCCGGGGCGAAGCTCTGACGGGCCAAGCCGTTGGGTGAGATGGAGGTCCGCCATTGCCATGTCTCACGCATGTAGTTGAGGAGCGAAGAGCGAGCGCTCGGGGAACCGAGATATTGAGGTTGTTGATGGTGGGTGCGGGGCGGCGAGTGAGCATCTAAGGCTCCCACGAGCTGGTGGTATAAGGGTGAGCGGGTACGGGAAAGCGACGCTGAAACGCTAGAGTCTGGGACTTTTTGTCCGACGGATATCGATCCTGCGTCTCAGTAACACGGAAGGGGAAGGACCGAAGGATGTTGTCATCAGGCTATGCAAGCCTGTATGCAAGTCTTTGTCAAAGCTATGCGTAAGGATCGAGGAGAAGAACGGTGATTGGGAATTGATGAGAAGCTCACGACCGTGGTCATGCGCTATTAAGCCAAAGGTGTAGAGTACCTGAGAGAACCTCCGTTCCGTTGGAGCGCCAAAAAGCCTCAAACAATACGCAGATAGAAAGGTTTACTGCCGTACAAGCCTGTCGGGTCTGTCCTCGCATGACGGCGGACATGCTGCACACCACACTTGGTGACATTAAAACTGACTCCACTTGATTTCTGGTACTGCCATGCAGCTCGGCCTTGGGGCAGCGCTAGAGATGGGGACAGTGTTTAGGTTCGCAAGATGTCGCATCGTCGGGCGACCATGCGGGCAGTTCCAGGGTGACTCCATGGTCCCCATGTGTCTCAGGATGGCCGTCATCTGTCGGCGACTCAACGCCTTGCCGACCATGACGCTCTTCCGGCATGCACGCATCGCAAACATCGCGCGTGCCTTGCTGCAGCGCACGCTGGCCGCTTTGGCGGTGCCAGGTGAGACGTCTGCGAGGAGGTGCAGCAGCTCTTCGAGGTCTTTGATTCCAAAGATGGTGCCTCTGCTGACCGGTTGCGAAAGGAGCGTGACACGTGTGCCGGGCGGAGCATCTTCATCGTAACGAATGTCAAAGCCGTCGTGCTTGAGCGTGTCCATGTGCTCGAATGCAACCAGCTCGTCGGCAGCGGATAGCTCGAGCGTGCGAGGGCTGCAGGCGCAGTAACAGAATCTCGGTTAGCCCAGCCTCGCATGCTCTACGTGATGTGCACTTCCTGACGCTTACACTATCAAAGGCTGGCTTCGGATCTTGGTCACCTTTTGAAGCTCCTCAAAATTGTACTTTTCATCAGCAGCATGCTGATCAATAATGAAGAGGTCATCGTCCTCGCCTTGTCCTGTGACCTGGCCATCGGCGGCGGCGTCTCGCCGCGCCAGTCGCCGCGCGATGATGAAAGCGAGATTGAACTGCCCAGAGATGGTCATGCGATACAAGAAATCGACCTGATGAATCGTCCTGTTCAGCTCGCCTTCGGCGACAGAAGCGTCTTGGTTGTGCACGCCAGCTCCGTGTATCTTGGTGCGCGGACGGTACGTCAGACCGGAGCGTTCAGCTTGCTCCCCTCCTTCAGCGACTACTGTATCGCTTCGACCTGTTTCCTCATCTGCATGCGACTCCTGTTGGTAAGGGAACACAGCCTCTGAGGCTTTCGGACGACGCAACCGCGAAGCCCTCTTTCGAACTTGGCCCCAATCGACAGCGATACTGCGCTGTTCAAGGGGGAGGGCGGTACGCAGTACCTCCTCTTGACTCGGTTCGCCCGCTTCCTCAGCGCTGACGTCATCCAAGCGGGCGAGGTTGAGTTGCCGCTCTTCTTCCAGCATCAAACCACTGTGTGCATTTGCTCGAGCGCCACGCATGCTCGCCGGTGGCGCGAAGTGGTGCACTTCTTCGTCATGGCCTTCCCGGAGCTGCTCGTAGTCCTCTCCCAGGCTCAACCCTTCTGACAATCGTGCATCGACGTTGACGCTGTCCTGTTCCATGGCCACTTCGTCGCAAGGCGGAGCCTCTTTCTCGGAATCGATCCCCCGGGAATCAAGACAAGATTGTGTCTTCCACGTCCGCTCTTCCTTCCCTTGCGAACCCTTTAGCAGGATGTCCTTCAGGGTCGTTTCGGCGCGTTTCGCAGGGCTCACGCTGTCAGGGACAGACTCGCGACGCCGCACTGGCGGTCGAGACCGCGCGTCACCGCCCTGCAAACGAGCTTCTTGGGGTGGGTGCCAAGTCGTAGGCGTAGATGACGAAGAAGGGGCTTCATGACTTTGCATTTTAACCAGCGCAGCGTCGCTATGCCCTTCGTTTTGCGACATCTCTTTTGCTGCTTCTGGCTCATTGCCCAAATGCGATGCGTCACTATGCGCTCTGCTCTGCGCGCGCCTTGGCAAGTCGTCCATATCTTGTGAGTCAGCTTCAGATGGATAGCCTGTCTGGTCACTCTCGATACAGTTTCCTTGGTCTCCTACGTCGGAGGCGACTGGCTGCAACGCAAGGCGTGTCGGCGTCTGACGCGCTTTCTGCACATTGGATTGCACTGCTCTATCCACAGTGCCTTTGACGCCGCCTGGCCGCTTGTCGGACCGATTTGCGGCTCCGGCGCTTCTCAGCGCCCCGGCACTAGCGGCACCGACGGCGAATGTGGACCTCCAGGGCTTGTAGAGCGCCTCGAGGGCCTCGCGCAGTGCCTCAGCGACCTCCTTCTCGCGTGCGAGCCAAATTGTGCGCTTATCCGGGCTCATGTTAATGTCGTAGCTGTCCGGCGGCATCTCAAAGTTGGCGAGCACAAAGGGAAAGGCGCTGGCCTGCGACCCGCCGGCGGTCATCCCTCCGGAGGTCGAGCCGTCGACGCGACCGGCAGCGCTTGCGGATAAAGCGGAGGAGGAGCGCCCGAGGGGCGTGCCCGTAGGGGTGGACGTAGATGCAGCGGTGTTGGTGGTGGTGGCCTGGTCGTTGGTGTGAAACGAACGGTAGACTTCGTTGAATGCGCGAGAAAGGCGGGCGGGGATGTCCCAAGGCCTCCCGTTGATGTAGTAGAACTGTCGGTTGGAGGATGAATGGGAAAAGGTGGAAGATGGGCGTGAGATGAGACCCGTGATGTGAATACGCAGCGTTCCTCTCCGTCGGTCGAGACCGTCTGCGGGATCCGCGGCAGGCTGCTCGTCCTCGTCTGACTCGCTAGTTGACTCCACACGCGCCTTCTTCCGAGGAGGGTGCCCGCGCCCCACCGATGATCCGGTATCGCCGTGCTGGCTAGCAAGTTCGACGTTCAGCGCAAGAGGGATGACCGAGCTGGCCACCTTGGGTCCAAAGAGGCAAGTGACGTTGCTTAGTAGGTGCTTGCTTGGATCCTGTGCCGCTTTCAACATCGTACGGGGAGGTGTTAGGGTGAGGACGACTTGTTTGCGCCTGTTTGGGCGGCAGGATACATATCAGAACAAGGCCAGTAGAGCACGCACGATGCACTTTTGGTGATGGCGAATGCTTACCCTCCCTTGGGTGTATTGGACACGGACCAACGGACGCCTTTGCTGATGAGGGCGTAGGCCTGGAGGTAGGCCTGGGTCTTGGCATATTCGCGCTTTATGTTTCTTTCAAACTCTCTGCGGCGGACAGGAAGCTTATCAAAGAGGCCATGGATGGAGACAGTGGTGCCGCGCTGCCTGGCTACTTTGGGCAGCGCCGATAGGTCCGGCTGGCCATCTGGTGCAGACGGCACGTCGAGCGAGCCGTCGTGTTTCAAGGGTAGAATGGTGGCAAGCGGTCCGGCGTTATGCGTGGTGGTTGCGAGCGAGACGCTGCGGCAGAGGGCGCAGAGGCTACTGATGGCCTCACCGCGGAATCCAAACGTGGCGACGCTGGCCAGGTCGGTCCATGCAGCGATCTTGCTGGTGTGGTACTTGAGGCCGACGGCGTGCCAGTCCTCAGGCGGGATTCCGGTGCCGTTGTCGACGACGTCGAGTGATGTGGCACCATAGTCGGAAAATCGGACGTCGATGCTGGACGCGTGAGCGTCGAGCGCGTTCTCGACGAGCTCCTTGACGGCGGTCTGCAGGTCGAGAACGATCTGGTTGGAGGTGATGCGGTGCACGGCGGGGGGAGCGATGCGCTGGATACCCGTCATGGCAAATGAGTGCGCACGCGAGCGTGCATGTAATGAGAAGGCACGATGGGCGGGTGAGTGTCTCTCCTATGGCGGGGGGATGCCATGTTGGATGCAATATGGCTGGCTGGCTATGCATCAAACGAATTCGGGAGGTGGGTTGCTTCTAGACGCGCCTTCTCTATTTGACGCGTGTTGGGGTTGCTGCTATAACCCAAAATGAGACGACGCGACCTAAATGCCCGGTGATAAAGTAGGGTTGCTGACTTGTGCATGATTGCTGTTGGGGTGCGGTTGCGCCTGCCTGCCTGTCCGTGACGCACCCCATGCAGTGTGGGGCAATGAACGAGTCTAACAAAACTCAAATAGAAATCTTTTTGGGTGGCGCAGTGCGGGCTCAGGATGACAGGCTTAGTGCCGTCCTGCTCAAGAACATGCGTCTGGCGCCATCACGCGCTGTTCAAAACGAAATGAATTCACCATCACCATCCCATCCGCATGCTTCCCAGGCAAAAGGCTGCACATGCTAGGAAAGCGAGCGACCTCAGACCCATTGCTCGGATTCACGAATACAGCACGGTGACGTGTCTTCCGCCGAAGTTCAGAGAGAAGAGCAGAAAGCAGCGTATTCCCTTCCCTTCTCGCCCCCGCCGGGCACGCGCGGATTCATATGGTCGGGAGCAGCTTCTCCGGCCCGTAGCCCCAGTCCAAGCCCAAGCCCACACCACCTCCCTTCCCTGGGTCCTTTCCATGACACCGACGCGCACCCTCGACACAGTTTCCCGTAGCTTATTTTGCCGTGTGGCTGCTGTCTCCAAGAGGGTGGGGGGAGCTGCGTGCATGCCGTGTTGCATTTAGCGTTTAGCGGGTCGATTCGCTCGCTTCCGTAGTTATGGTGTCTTCACAGCCCGGCTCACGAGGGTCCATCGTGACGATCGGAGACGGCGGAAGTGCAGGAGGATACACTTCAGCTGCACCCACCACGCCAACATTGGCAACGGGTGCCCCGCTGCTGCACGTGTCAACGATGCTAATCAACGACTATCCATGCTACATCTCCGCCCGCTCCGCCAACTCAATAATCTCCGAGTCCCGTCCGACGCGTATACAGGCCGACTCGCTGATTCTACTCAATAAGCTCCTCGATGAGCTCCTCCTCCTCGTGCTCCTCTCCGCTCGCTCCCTCGCCACGGACCGGATCAAGACGGAAGGCATGCTACGCGTTATGAACAACAGCCTGCTCGCAAAGGATGCCGTCCTCGAAGCTGAGCTCGAGCTGAGGAACTATACCGAAGGCAAGCGCGCAGAAGGCGGCAGGGTGCCCCTCGGTCTCATGGCCACCAGCAGGTGGGACGGCACCGCTCACTTCCCCGTGCAGAGCGCATACAATGCGGTTCGTCCCTCGCACCGCTTCCACGAACACACTTGCCACGCAGCTGATATTGACCTTCCTACCCTCGGCAGCTCCGCACACGCTGCCAGATCTACTCAACCCTCGGCGACCGCGAAGACTCGAACGCCGTGTCTGACCAGCACATAATGTCTGCCGACGGCAAGCCCGTGGCGACAATCACACCTGGTGTGGCCATCTATGTGACAACGCTGCTCGAGTTTGTCGGCGAAAGGATCCTCCAAGACGTGTCACGCGTCGTCGAACGCGACAATTCTGACGTGGCCAGCCCCCGCGACCTCTATGCTGCCATTACAGAGGACGAGATGCTGAGCCAGGTCTTTAAGTCCATGGAGGTCCGGCATGACTTTCTCCGCAGCTTGAGCGTCGCCGCACGCAGCAACTCGCACCTTGCGCGAAACAGCGTTGTCAGTGGTGGTTTTGGCTCCGGCTCCGGTGCCAGTGCAGGCCGGCGCGGCGGCGACAGCCACGACGGTGGCGGCGGCGACGACGACGCCATCCTCGCTGCTGCCGCTGCCGCAGCTAACGCCGACGCGTGGCGCGCCGCCAAACCCTGGCAGGTGCCTAGCAGTGAGACCGACTACGAGCAAGCAGCAGGTGTGTCCCGCTTCTCCCGCCGTATGTCCAAGCAGGAGCTGTCCATCTCGACCGCCATTGCCAACGGCGGCGGCCACCTCGACGGTGCCAGCGCCGGCCCGTTCGTCGCTTCGGTCATGGGCCAGTACAACGCCGCAAGCAGCGTCAGCGACAAGGACGGCCCCAAGAGCACTACATTTAGCAGCTGGTACGCGCACAGCAGCACCGGGAGCATGTCCACCAGCATGTCCAGCCTGCCCTCGGGTCCCTCGTTCGGCGGCGACACGACGCTGCAGCATCAGCAGAGCGGCGGTGGCGGCGCTATTGCTAGATGCGGCCTGCCACAGCAACAAGAGGACGCGACGAGAAAAGGAAACAAGAAGGGCATCAGCGGCAATGGGTTTCTTAATGGCGCCAGGAGGCGTGGGAGCTTTAAAAAGGACGGAGGCGGCACGCCCGATGCCGCTGCTGTGCGACAGGCCTTCCTTGAAAAGGATGCGAGGCACAGCATGCCCGATGTCGCTGTCGGCAATGACCCCGAAGATGTGAGCGTGGGAATTGCAGCTATCAGGCAGTGCTGCCCTGGGGAGCTGCGATTGATCATAAATTCCCCTTTCCCTCTACTCTCCGCTTGCGTTCCAGGACTTTGAGGCACTGATGATGTCCGGACAGACGATGAAGGTTTCCTTAACACCTAACCGTCTGCGAACGATTGAAGTCGAGCCAAAGGATGCCGAGGCGAAAAAGAATGCACGCAGGCGACCAGGCTTGACCCCTACTTCTCCGCTTGATGCACCGCCTTCCTCTGCGGCATTTGGCCGCAAGGCACCCTCTGCGCTCGACACGAATGCTGCACATTCTGCCTCTTCGATTACCGAGCAGCCACGTTCCAGTACGCCCTCGGGGCGTCCCGTACGTGGCCCTATAGCGCCTCCCAGCTCTTATAGAGCCATGAGCCCTTTACCAAGTGCGCCTTTCCGAAGCGGCACGCCGGACCTCTCCGGCGCGCGGCGCAGCCTGTCCATCGCCAGCCCTGTGCGCGAACCTGACGACGAGAGAACCTACGAGGACGAGGAGGAGGGCGAGGCAGCTGGCGTGGCGGCGATGGTGAATGCGAATCTGGTGCACCCCGACCCCAGCATTGGCTCATCTTCTCCTGCATCCAGCCGCCGCCGCCTGGAGGCGCGCTCCAGCGAGCAGGTTGGCGTGGCCAACCGCGATTTTGTCGATTTGCTGAATCGCGGTCCGGACTTACCGCCGCTCGGAAGGCGCGAGTCTCGTGCCAGCCAGCAGACGCTGGACGCCGCTAGCAAGGCGCGCAGCTCAGTTAGCGACCGCATGCGCAACATCTTTGGAGGGCGCAAGAACGTGCGCGACAGCATTGGCTCGCTCAGCAGCACCTCCAAGCCGCCTATGGCGGAGAGCCCAAGCTTTGGAGCATCGAGCACTACGACCATGAGCAGTGACTCACACAGGACAAGCTGGAATACCAGCCTCGATGACCTCCACGCGCCGACAAGGCGCATCGGTGCGCAGTTCACCACCGCCAGCGGAAGTCTCGGCCGTAAGGTTGCCCAATCGCCACAAACATCCTCTACGCGTGTCCCTGTGACGGCCTTCCGGCCGCCAAGCTCTTCGTCGCTGCATTCGCATTCGTCTTCGGCAGACTACACGGCTGGCTCGCACAGCTCGCACCAAGTGCTAAATAAACAGCCGCAACACCAGCAACCGAGCCTTCCTCCCACTCCATCCACTAGCGGCCTGCCGCCTTTGCCAGAGAAAGATGTACGTGCCTCCGCTGGTGCGTGTTCTGATGCTGCCATCACAACTGCCAGCGCTGCTCTGGCATCACAGTCAGAAGTGTCTGCTCCCTCTGCTCAAGACACTACACCTCCTAGCACCTTTGACTCGCTATCAACTCGCGAGGCAGTGCGGTCATCTTCACCTGCACCAAGGCGCTCTATGACTCCGACCGATCCGACCAGCAGGGTCGTTCCATGGGGTTACAACAACCGCCGATCTTCTCTTGGACTACAGATGCAGTCTCAAATGCGTGGAGGATCCTGGCGAGACTCGCAAGGGCAGCAGACGACTCAGCGCGAATCACTCACGCAGGCCATCGCTCCAGCCACTCATGCTTCGAAGGAGGAGTATGTCGCCCCTTCGCGACGCAGTCAGCAAAGTTCTCGCAGCGGTGTAGACGTTCTGTCTCTCGGTGAACCGGCCGCCATAAACCCTTCTGTTCAAACGAAAGACGCAGGCACTGGCGTTTTCACACCGACACTGGCCACCGCATCGGCGACGTGGGCGATGGCACCAGGGTTTAGCAATACACCTGCTTCTCCCAAGGCAGATGAGCTGCAAAGCCATGCTTCTAGTGATGTAAGGCGCAACTTACTCGAGCTTGAGGTGCGTATGAGGGCGTGCGAAAGTGCAGACGCATGTCGAGCTCTCTTGCGACAAACGATCCAGGCTGCGGAGGAAAGATCTGCAGACCAGGCCGACGACCAAACAAAGATCGAAGGACAAGCGGCGGAAGGAAGAAAGTTTGTAAATCCTCCAGCTGAGGAAACGGTAGAAAATGGCGACGAGGCGAAAGCACCAGCTGGTACACCAGCATTGACGTTGACTTTGCAAGGGCCGAGTGAAATCACAGGCAAACCATTGACCACTCTGGTCATGGCAGACGCGTACGATCCCAGAAGCGACTCTAAACACAGCGGGGAGAATCACGCGAATGTGGCGAGCTGGCTTCTGGATGAAGGTGCCCACATCGAAGACGTGCCCCGGTCCAATGGCAATTCTATTGCGAACGGCGACAAGGACGCTCCACAGAGCAAGAGCGTTGGCACATGTCTGGCCTCTCTATCTGCAGGCTTGACCGATGCGGGCCACGTGGCGCCCGAATCTTCGCATGCAGGTTATGCGACAGCGGAAGAAGGCTCGTCGGCTGCACACAATGTTTCGCGATTGGCTGTGGTGAGCGCAGGACACCATTCGGACAAGCTGCAGCAGCCGCCAATCTTGCTCTCTGTGCCGTTCGGCTGCATCTCTCCCCATGCAGAGGACGAGCAGGGGCTGAGCAGCGCCAGCTCGACGGCCAACTGGATGTGCCGCGATGCCCAGGAAGACGTTGACGACGCGTAGGTAAAGGCGAAGCAATCATGGAAGGAAGGAAAGGAGATGCCAACTCTTTTTGAAGGAAACCAAGCGTGCCCTGCCAGGTGGTTGCGCATTTTCCTGCGATGCCCTGCGCGACCTTCCGCGGGCGCCGCGCAATGAATACCAAACTCGTTTACTGTACTTTGTCAATGTGTATTATACCCCGCATTGGTACTGCCTGCGATATCCTCCCACCTACTGTACAATGCGTCGAAAGCTCCTGATGCGAAGCACATACTATAGTTTACGGTCTTCCATTGAATGGGCCGAGGGACATGCGTCCTTCATCAGGCGGGGCTCTTGGAGAGCAACTGGAAGTTAGCCGTGGCCTTTGTTTGGCATTAGGAAACTAGTTGGTGAGGGGTCGATCCAACCCTATCTTGATGGTTCGACTCTTGGTGCGGTCTATCTGCCACCTACCGCTGGTGCGGATTTGCGGCGTGTGAGTTGAGCATCGCAGCTCCGACGCCACTTGAACACCTCAGCCGGCGGAAGCGCCGTGCAAAGTTGAAGCCCGATGTATGGATACATACATAGAGACTGTGACTAGCCGCGCTCGCTGGGGTGATCCTCGGGCCGCGGATCACGACAAGGTCCGCGTTCGGTTGTCGGAGCAGCGGTATGTATGCAACAGTGGCACATGCTCGCTGTTGGGTTGACCTTTGATTTATGTAGGAACGTGCTTGCATCGCATGAAGAGCTCCTCTGCTGACGTAGTCGATCGGGTCTCCGTATGCCGTGCTATTATTATCGTCAAGGGCTGGATGAAGGAGACGGTGCCCTGGAGACGAAGGGTTTGCTATGAGATGCTACATGCGGTCATGCCATCATCTGACGCGCAGCTTTGAGGGCCAATGTGGGATATATAAAGTGGCCTTTACCATGGTCAGAATCCCAACTCCAGCTCCAACTTAACAGCTCTCAACCTCTTTTCGGCGCCTCATACTTTCTATAAGACAACCATCTCGTGCCGCAGTAGCCCTCTTTGCCAGCACTTTAAGATGTTTGCTCTATCCCTATTCGCTCTTGTCTCTGCTGCGACCAGCCTTGCCGCGCCAGCGCCAGCTATCGTGCCCTCCCTCACCTGTCGGAAGTCTGCTTCTGCCCCACTCGCGATCAAATTCGCTGGCGGTGCTGAGGCCGGTATCGTCAATAGTCAGGGCGCTACGCCCGTCTTAGTTACCACCAGGAACGGTGCAGCTGCCACGGAGCAGTTCGACTTTTACCTCTGCGACAGCACTTTTATGAACACGCAGTCCGTTGGTGGTTCGGGCGGTAGCACGTTGTGAGTTTGCGCGATAGCGCTGCATTGCCTGACTGTTGTGCTCATTAGCTCCGCGCCTCGTTCACACAGCTATGGTCAACTTCGTCGCGCTTCAGACGGTCTCTGCGTCCAGACCACATCACGTCCGCAACAAAGTAATCCCAGTCAGTTTAGTAAAATGCACACGTGTCTCGATATCTACTGGCCCTTGAGTTGACCAAGCGCCCGTTTTATTGCACATCTTCAGCCGAAAACACGGGATTTGCACTCAAGAAGTGTAGCTTCAGCGATGACAGCTCCCAGCTGTTCGGCACCTGGAAGCTTGTCCGTTCCAAGGGTCAAAAGGACGGCGCCCTCACATTTATTAATGGACGGCAGGCACAGGAGAATGAACCCAACAACAACGGCCAGGGCGAATATATCTACTTTGTAGAGGTGATCAATCCAACCAAGACTGTTATCGCTGCCAGGCCTCAGGGTACCGGCGACGGAAGTATGCTACTGATGAAGAACGTCACCAACTATGTTGTTTCCGGCCCGCTCTAAACGCATGTTCATGCATTAAGCTCTAATATTTGCGTATCTGCAAACTCGATATATACACTGGCTTTCAATAACTAAATATGTATCATTTGTTACTTCATCTGTAAAACTGTGCCTTATATTACAATCTCATTTTTAGGGTTAGGGTTAGGGTTAGGGTTAGGGTTAGGGTTAGGGTTAGGGTTAGGGTTAGGGTTAGGGTTAGGGTTAGGGTTAGGGTTAGGGTTA